>NC_056705.1:10439236-10461736 GCF_018831695.1 Puntigrus tetrazona | reverse complement strand
AGTAATAATAATAAAATTAATGTAATCAATTATTAAGTGTATAATTCAACTACCCCAAAATTACAATTGTGTTATAATTTACTGTCACTCATGGTTAAAAAGAGCATATGTAATTAATTTAATTTAATTTAATACTTTTTGTGATGTCTGTTTGATGCTTTACACAACAACGACCTACAATTTTCTTTTGGGAGTAATTTCTCACCCATATTTGAAGTGCAATTAATTTGTGATTAATTTTATTAATTAATCGCCGCATCATGTAATTAATTAGATAAAAACCTTTAATCGCTTACTAACCCTAATACCGTTACAAAATCAGAAATTTTGCGTAACACTTTACAAAAAGGTGAACCCTAAATTTATTACAGTTGTTCACGTTTCTTATATTATTTTTAACTAATGGTAAAAAACACAACTTGTGATTTTAATAGTGCATTAGCAAACGCTAAAATTAACATTCACTAAGATTACTAAATGCTGTGGAAATGCTGCAGTTCATGATAATAAAGTTGTTAACTAACATTAACTAATGAACCCTACTGTAAAGTGTCCCGACCCCCCTATATAGTACGTCACTTATTGTTTCGTCATGACGTCTTACCCAGGGCGAGGTTCTTGGCGGTTATGTCGGGGCAGGGCTGGTAGTACTGCACCAACCAGGCGATGCCCACCACCGCGTACACCAGCTCCACCAGCAGGATGGCTGCAGAGAGGGATAACAATTAATGTCAAGTGCTGATTTAAAGCCTAACCACATGTTTCAATGAAACACTTGCTACAGTAAGTATTACGAGTATTATCATTGCTCATTGATTTAGTGAAGGGGCAATTGTGAATTAACTGGCTTTCCCACTATTCAAATTTTTTTCCCCCTTAAGATTCTGAAAAAAATAGCAACGTATAAAAAAATTGACAAGGCTTGAAAGATGTCATTTCAAAATTCTATGGGAAAAGTACATTGTATAAAATAATAAAAAAAAAAAAAAAAAAATAATAAAATAATAATAATAATAATAATAGAGTAGTAATAGAGGATATATATATATATATATATATATATATATATATATATATATATATATATATATATATATATATATATACTTTATTTTATTTTATTTTTTTTTTATTCCAAGGCAAAAACAAATAAATCAGAATTGCAAGACACAAACTAAATTCAGAAGAACTCTGCAATTCTGGGAAAATAGGTTGAATTGTAAGATAACATTTATTTTATTTTGTGGTGAAAACTAGCTTCCATAAACTTATCCACGTGTGCGTATCAAAAAAGCGCAAAAAGCACACAATCACTGATGAAAATAGTCCACTTCAGTTCCAATGATCAGTATTCGCCCATAGTTTTGAAATTAAGAGCACAGAATGTTTTCACCGAACTCAGACTTTTTTCACATTTCTGGCATTTTCTGTAGCAGACGTCGTCATAGCTGGGCAAACTTTTGAGAGGAGTACCAAAAATATATTTTATTCACACGAAAGTTTTGCAATGCTGCCTTAAAATTTGGAAAAGCGTTTGCTTCAGTAGCATGCCCACGATGGATCGCTACAGTTAACAGAGCTGACGCATGAGACACGCAGAGAACCGCTGAAATTTTTTCACGATTTTTTTTGCGCAAAAGTGTGTCTTACCCAGCCGTATATAGAGTACATACTGCACGGCCTCTCTGGGTTGTGTATACAGGATGCTGCCTCTCATGCTCAGCCACATGATGGCGCTCTCGCAGATCAGACAGCTGACCAGGATGCCAAGGTAACCCCGACCGTGATCCACCAGCGTGACCGAGCATGACTGCTCTGAATTGTACGGCAGCCCAAAGAGAACCACGGACAGAACCACGAGCCTGCCGAAAGAACAAAGCCGCAGCGTCACAAAAACATACACATCTCGGAAATCTCACGTTTATGACGATATTCGCGTTAAAATGAATTACATTATACGACTTAATCCCATTGGGCAATTTCGTATTTTGAACTTCTTTTCCAATTCCCAACAAAAACAGTCCATTTAGTTTATAGGCGGCAAAGATTATGCCATGCGATAAATCTGCAAATTTATCTGCTGACATAGAGAATGCTGGGAAATATTTGAGTCTGTCACCTCAAAAACACTCAAAATGAGTGGAATTTTTGTTAAAATGTGCATGAAATAGGAGTAGAAGTTTTTATTTACAAAATATATCCGTGCATACTGTGTAAATTTATTGTGTATAGAGGTGTGTATAAGTGGTAAATATTACTCAAAATATTTGTGTACTTCATCATTATGGAAATCATTTAAATGTTTGATTTGCTCATTCGACCTCTGCTGAAGTCACAGTGATGGCTTATTCTTTACTGGTTTGATTGCACAAAAAGCACAAACTGTACAGACAAACACAAATACTAACTCACCATATGCAGTGTAGTATGAACAGGAAGAAAGCCGGTAACACCAGGTCATCACTGCCGACTGACCAGCGGCGCCGAAACAGTACCATGCCCGGCATCACTGCCCTGAAACACGTCAACACACTCCAGTTATGGACTGTTTGACACACACACACACACACACACACACACACACACTTCTCATTCACCACTTCTTCAATTCTGCAATAAAAGACAAGAGTACAAAAAGTCCAAAAGAGAAGGCGGCCGAACGCACGCACACTCTAAATGGAATTGCTATTGCAGAAAAAAAAAAACTCCTCAGCTCACATTAGAAAAAAAAACAACAACAGCGGCTTTAACGTCAAGACAAACAATGTTCCGGTGATCTGTGATTTAAAAGGAATGGTTAAAAAAAAAAAAAAAAAAAAAAAAATCTGCCATTTTCTTACCCTCATTTCATAATGACAAAACACCGTTCAAATATAATTTCATTTTTGGGTGATCTAAATCGGTTTTATAATTGTGCATCAGAGACTCCTGGTCTGATAGAAATAAGAAGCTAGAGAGAAAGGATTGAGGGAAATTATGAAAGAGGAAAAGAAAGACAAAGAGGAAGTGACCCATAACAATGATGACTATAAATGATCCTAACTCTTTATATCAATGATGGCATTATTATAAAGTGTTTAGGAGGCTACTAGGGCTTTGCTATGAAGTAGCTGAGGAGGTCTGGGTGAGCTCTTAATTGCACTGTAGTTGTTAGGGTGTTCAGGGTTGTTAGGGTACTGTACCGTTGTTAGGGTGTTCAGGGTTGTTAGGGTATTGTACTGTTGTTAGGGTGTTCAGGGTTGTTAGGGTACTGTACTGTTGTTAGGGTGTTCAGGGTTGTTAGGGTACTGTACTGTTGTTAGGGTGTTCAGGGTTGTTAGGGTACTGTACCGTTGTTAGGGTGTTCATGGTTGTTAGGGTATTGTACCGTTGTTAGGGTGTTCAGGGGTGTTGTACTGCAGTTGTTATGATGTTAAGGGTTGATAGGTTGTTGCACTGCGGTTGTTAGGGTGTTCAGGGTTGTTAGGGTATTGTACTGTTGTTAGGGTGTTCAGGGTTGTTAGTGTGTTGTACTGTTGTTAGGGTGTTCAGGGTTGTTAGTGTGTTGTACTGTTGTTAGGGTGTTCAGGGTTGTTAGTGTGTTGTACTGTTGTTAGGGTGTTCAGGGTTGTTAGTGTGTTATACTGTTGTTAGGGTGTTCAGGACCGTTTTCAGGGTCTTGTACTGCAGTTGTTAGGGTTTTCAATGCTGTTAGGGTGTTACACAGCAATTGTTACGGTGTGCAGGGTGCTTTTCAGGGTGCAGCAGTGCAGATGGTATGGTTTTAAGTATGGTTGCTAATGGCCCAAGTAAAAGAGCATTTTGTTCAAATCTCTGAGTTTAAGTGTGAGCAACAGTAGTAATGCTTGCCTCAGCAATCACCAGTAACTACAAGACAAAAACAAACAGAGAGAGAGTCTTGCGATTGTGAAGGAGGACTACTGATGGTTTCCATGGATACCGCTTTCAGTCCAGACACGGTAAAGCTCTGACCCAGCAAACTTTCATTGTGTGGCAAAATCGCTCCATTTACAACACAAATCTCAAACAAACCATTTCATCGATCAACAGGTACTTTCAGAGAGAGCAGATAATGTTGATAACACAGGATGTGACAGCCACATATTCTGTTGATCTTTTCGTGGATTGGGGTAAAGGGAAACGCCCTGACAAATCACTTCCCCAAAACATTTGTGCTTTTTACTGGGTGGTGTGGAGCAAAGGATCAAGTCAACATGAAATCAACATTTACTTCCTTCTTCCATGGTTTATTGGTTTCTTAACATCAAAAGTTTGTTCAAATCCCAAAACAAACCAATCTTTACACTCGGACCACCGATAATGACTGTCTTTAAACCCATGAGTTGGTTTAAGCCAACCCAACCCCACACTAAATGGCAGACTTGTAGATGTCTTCGCACATTAAAATACAAAACAAGTATTTCACACCAAAAAAAGACACTGTATCTTTAAACTAGCACTACTAGTTAATCATTCTCCTGCCTGATAAAGTGACAGATTGTAAATGGTTTCACTGCAGCTGTACAATAACACACACAGCACAGTCTATCACACTGTTAGCAGTTCATCAGTGCTCAATCTTCCCATTTCTCTTCACACCTGCGTCTCTCTGTTTCTCTTTCCTACCATCCATCTATCTGCAAAGACTCGTCCCTAAAACCAAACGCTAATTTAAAGCCTGTCTGGACACCAAGAACACTTTAAGTAAATAAAAAAGGACATTTTTTGTCATAAACATCCTGCTTACTTCCTCAGGAAGGTAAGAAACCCATGGGAAAACTCTTGACTGCCATGAAAGTTTATAACTATTTCTACAATAAATAAAAACTACAATCACTTAATTTATTTTTTCAGTTTATAAAATAACATTTTATTTACAAATACATTGTATTTGTTATTCATTTAAATACATGCATCTATATGCTAGTAAATTTAAAAATCATTTTAGCATTATACCACTCAATAATTTAAGCCAGTATTTTTATTTTTTAATTATTACCTTAATAAAAGCAAAAAGTTAAAAACATTTGTAATGCTACTAAATATTTCTACATCAAATAAATGCTGTTGTTTTGACGTCCTGTATCACAGATCTCACACAATATGAAGCAGCACAGCTGTTTTTAATAATATATAATAACCAGAAATGCATTTGAACAGCAAACCATCATATTAGTATTATCCCCGTGATACTGAAAACTGGAGTAATGATGCTGTAAATGCAGAAATAAATAATGCTACATTTTAAAATATATTAAATAGAAAACATTCCAGTTAAATAATACTAATATTTCACAATATTACTGTATTTTTTTTGATTAAATAAATGCAGCATCGGTGCATAAAATACATTATGTTTGCCTTGGCATTGGCCTCTTATCATTAACATGTAAACTAAGACATCACAAACAGACAAATAAAAAAATAAAAAAAAATTAAATAAAATAAAACAGAAGGGCCCATCATGTGCAATCGTTATAATGTCTATTAATGACAGATGATTGTCCAAAGTCTTGATTTGCAGAAACTTTCTTATCCAAAAGGCAAACTTTTACAATTTTGCAATCTGAAATCCACTGGCCAAAGTCAGCGCAGAAATCGTGCAAAAATGTTCATATTTCGTCTTTGATTTCATATATTTCTGAAAAATGTGTTCACACTAACTCAGGCATACACACTCATTCGAAGCAGACATAAATACACAAATACACACACTGCAGGTGGAGCTGGAAGATGTTGAAAGAACCGAGTGGGCGGCAGTGAAAGTGAAACATGATGAGGATGCAGGGAAAAGGAGGACTAGCATGAAAATTAGGAGAAAAAAGACAGAAGGCAAGAGAGAGCAAGGGTGAGTGAAGGAGGAAGAGAGAGAGAGAGAGAGAGAGAGAGAGAGAGAGAGAGAGAGAGAGAGAGAGAAGGAGGGAAGGAAGAATCTGGAGCAAGAGATGAGAGGAGAGGAGAAGAGAGGAGAGGCAGGGGAGAGTGGGTGTGTGTAGCACATGGTCCTCAATCTAAAAAAAGGACGAGAGCGGTTGAAGCCAAACTCGGAGTATGGATGAGCGAGATGAAAAGGAGAAAAGACAGAGAAAGCGGGCTGCAGCTACACAGAGATGGTGAAAACACAACAAGGACGTTACACTGGAGAAATGAAAGAGACGAAAAACGAGTCAAGGAGGGATGACCATATTTGAGATTAGAAATCTGGTTCATATTACCTAGTAACTTTTCAGCCTGCGTGTTTAAAGGCCGGATTTCTACAAGGCTGGGCACTGAGAAAGATTTCATGATTCGATTTGATTCCAATGCAGACGCTCTTGATTCGATTTACTGATTTAACTTGTATTTCAGGTAAAGTACATGTCAAAGTAAAACAACAAAACAAAACAAAAGCCAGAGGGCTAAGGTTAGGTTTACACACACACACACACACACACACACACACACACACACACACACACACACACACACACACAACCACAAAAGCACAAAAAGAAGTGGTTTATGCATAAGTTTAAACTGTATACAGGAAATCTTGGTACATAACTTACATGACATACATGTCATTACAAACTATTACATTTGACTGAAAACAAACTAATAAATCTTCGATTGCTATATATATTTTTTATAGTTATATAACAATATTTACACTTAAAATAAAAACTGAAATAAAAAAAAAGCACATATGAAATTTCCTTCAATTTGTTGTTCAAGTGTAAATATTGAAAGGTCATGCAAACATACACTAAATAAAACATTTCTTTTGTGTTATAACTAATAATAACTCTGATGGCAACTGAGATGGCAACAGCGATCAGTAACGCCACATTAAAAAGCTTCACTTTTTTGGTAAAAACTATAAAAGCAAAAATCAAGTTTTTACATATACTGCAAAAATCACTTCCAAGAGGTCCTGACAAGAACAAATGGACAATGAGAATCATTTTTGTTTATTAAAAAAAAAAATGTAGGAATGCAATTAGAATTTTTACAGGAAATAATCCAATGTTTGTCATTTACTCCATCAATTTATTAATCCTAAATATTATTTTTTTTTCTTGTAGGCCTAACAAAAACAAGTAGGCTTAAACTAAATCTTATTTATTTAAAGTCTCTTTTACATTTATTTAAGAAAGACACTTAACGAAGCACTTTTGCGTGAAGTGATGGAAAAATGTCCCTGCTCTGGAAAACGTGTCGTTGATAAAGCCAAAAGTTATGAGGAAAAAAATTATTAGGTTAACTGCATCTTAATGTGGAAAAGCTGAATGCAAAACAACATCAGAACTGGAGGAAGGTGAGGGGGGAAAAAAAACGGACATGTGGTCGAATCTGGTCAATAATTGATACACTGAAAAAAAAAAAAAAAAAGAATGGATGGTTTGAAGGTAAAAGTTTGTATATAGATGGTTGTGTAAAGTGGAAAAACTCAGCAACTGGCCATAAAATGCATCAAATTAATAAACTTCATAATGGAAAATAGGGATTATGTATTGGCATGCCAAGGAATGAGTAGGGGGTGGAACGCAGCGTGTTGAAAAATAAATAGGGCATGACAGGAGGAAAAGTGTGGACCATGTGGCAAGGAGAATGAGAACGACAGAGCAGAGCAGAGCAGAGCAGGATCCAGTCAGCTGGCTGCTTGTATCAACACTGTACGTGAATATTTGCCTTTGTGCACTCTGGAGACGTTCTTGTTTTGCAATCGTCGCTGTATGTACACGCGCGGCGGATAGACGTCTTTGGTTGTTTTTCAGAGGCTCCTCTGACACAAGCATGTCACATCAAGTTAAAAATAATACTTCAGCTTGGGACACGCAGCACACGTCATCTCAATTTTGGGGGCGCAGGAAATTAATTTGGTGGCGCGATAAAAATCTGCAGATGCGGAATTCTAACTTCGCCATGAGTAATCTTTTCAAGACACGCCTACAATCATTTGTAAGCAAATGATATTTGAGGTATACCTTCTTTCTGTGTAAAATTAACAATATGTACGGCAGTCAACATTTGAAGCGAAAAAAAAAATCATTTTGGTTTTAGGGCTACTTTGATGAAAAGTTTTGATCCACTTGAAATGTTGACTACTGTATAACATTGCATTTATTTTAATTAAGCTTTTTTTATCATTTGCATTGCATATTGTTTGTCTCCATTCATTATCACAGAAGTCGATGTCACTTTACAACAACAAAAATATAATTATTTCTATAGTACCGTATAGTGTTGTGTAGTATAGTACAGCTTCGCATTGCATCACGAGATGAGTATCTGAGGGCGCATGCATGCCATAGCGTCATTTTATTCCTGATTTTCAAACATGACCAAGCTTGAACATTTGCACAACCTTTAATTTGATGCAAAAAAGTGTTACGTAACGCTGCGATATCGCTCGACTAGCTGGTTTGCTTAAAAAACGCCACCCGGAGAAAATAAACAGGAAATATACTTCCAGAACGCACAGCCGCAAAAAGTGGGCCGTCGCTCCCGTGCAAATTAGCAGCTGTTGGTCAAACGAATCTTGTGGCCTGTCAGTTACTGTACCTTCAGACTGCCACGCCTCCTCAAGAAATATCTGCCCCCGTGACTGTGCAAATGTCTCGCGAACAAATAATCCACTGCTTCTGCGGTTTAACCGCACTTGAGGATAGAAAATCTCGTGCCCTGCTCGTTTAACCAGATGTCAAGTCTTTCAAACAATTATCCTGTTGTAAGATGAGGTTTCGGGTGACTTTAATTCCATGCAATCCCCGATAAAGCCTCGTTGAAGCATCGGTGGGATATCATGACGCCCCCAAAAAGTGCTTTAGACACACTTGAAAACATCTGAATGTCATTGTAATAGATAGCAAAATAATAGCTTGCGAAATGCTCAGAAGTACATCCAGCCTCACTCAGTGGCCTTATTAATATGAATGATATGCTAATGCTTGTATTATGAGATTGTACATCCATAACACCTCATCCAAATGAGTCATAAATGAAAGCGGCCTGAAGTGATGAGAAAATATTTTAGTATTTTTTTTCAGCGTTGCCCATCTCCAATGCCGGCCGCAATCGAACCTTTAGCAGCTCACATTATTTAGATATAGTTAAGCATTATTTATATTATATTCGTGCATCTTCTAATTCCGATAAATATAGCATTAAATAAACGTCGTCGCAACAATTAATGACAGCGGATATAATGCACACAAAATTGCTGAAGCAAAAAAAACTGTTACAGTAAAACTGTACGTGGTATTTATTATAAATGGCCATTGTGAGCCAGTTCATTTAAGCAACACTTGCTTCTGGGTCTATTTTTAAACAAAACGCAACATAAACCGTTTCAATATTCAACCGTATCAATACAGAGTCATAAAAATGTCACGCTAAAAATGTGACGATCTGAAAAAAATGACAAAGCGCACGGCCTTGTTCTATAAAGCACAAAGAAACTGCTTTCAATCAACGGACTGATTCAATCAACGGACTGATTCATACGTGAATCACTCAAGACACTGCCTGAAAAGATGGAAAATCCAGCCCTGATGGGAATCCTGAATAATCCGTGGCCATTATAATCAATGTGAGGTGATGATTAACTCCCAGAGTCAATTACTTTAAAATAAAACACAGATTTGCCCGAGCAGGTTCAAGCCGTGAGATGAACTACGTGCTGAAACAGACTGCTAAACTCAACCTGTTGAACTGAGAACGGATGACAGCGACCTACATTAAAGAGCCCATACTGGTCAACCACTAAAAGCAACCTAGATTTTCGAAATTTAGGATGCAGTCGCGTTAATAAACTGCAGTTTTTTTCGCATGGTTCTGCAAATTTTTTCCCGCTGTGCAGATTTCCTCACTGTAAAGACGCAGAGCTGTAATTAAAACTATCTGAGCCCCGAAGATCTACGCATTGCTCAATAATGCATTACAGAAGCTAATACAATTTTAAACAATACGGTCGCTATATTTCTGTAGGCCATCTCTTTTTTTTTTTAGTGACAGACTGCACGATGTTGAGGGGACAATATCCCTGTTGTTCTTGCAGAGAGCTGTATTTTTAGAGAACATCTGCCTGCATCGTATTGCGGAAACTGGATATCACACACACACACACACACACACACACACCATCAATGTTTTATCACAACACGGATCTGCAAATGTGAAAAGGTGGTGAACTGCTAAACTAAAGATCAAACGCAGACACTGGATCTCATTCATGAATCATGAGCCAGCTGAACGGTTCATAAACCGTTCTCATGTAAATTGTTGCAATTAATTTATCGCCTTCCAAAATATTTACAAAAACATTTTCATTAAAGAGGCCCAACGGCAGTAATCATAACCTGCTGTAAACTACGTAAATCAAATCAATTTTATTTTATAATTTATTTTTGAAAATTTAAAAAAATATATATATTTTTTTAGTACATTTAAATTCAATTTTAGGCATAATAACCGCATAATTTATAATTAATGTATACAGATATATAATTTATTTTATAGCTATATAATGTATTTTTTGATATGCATTTTATTTTTATAATTTGTACTGATATAATCAAAATTTCAGCAATCACTGTACAGGACGCACCAGAGGAAGTTCATTTCTCAACTCGGTCTATTGCATCACTGTGAGCAAAGACTGGAAAGAATATACTACTCTTTATGAACAGTATTGTCCTTTAATCGGACTATTATTTATGCTGGCCAATCGCAAATGTGTTCAACACAGTCCAATACTGGGGACGACATCAGAGGTAAGCCTGCTTCAAAAGGCCAAACGGAGCCTGCGGGCGATTTCAAGACCCCTTCTACACCTCAGTACCGCTCTACACATTCAGCCTTTGATTGAAGAATGGGTTTGTTTCGCTCGCTCTTCATGGAGAACGTTGGAGAAGTAGGGCTGCACGATGGTTAAACTGTTTTGGCATACATTTATCACATGCATTAATATATTCTCCACATTATGAAAACCGGTAAAAGCTTCTCTTAAAAGTAAAAACGGCAAAACTCCATTACTTTCTATAATAATTCCAAATTGTTTTTCTTTCAAAACAACAAAACGACTATCAGAGAGAGGTTGCTTAAGCATTTATTCAGGAGCCACAATCGCAAACAGCATATTTGAGATTTGCGTTTGGATTTATTAGCACGTCACGGAGAGTGTTTGCTTGCAGATTTGGTTGCAATAAATTGCGCAATCAGGCCATGTGAGGGAAAACACGGGCTGTTTGAGCAGAAAAACGCAATGGAGATCGCTAAAAACTCCATCTATGCTTGTCGGTGTTTTCAGCACATTTTTGCAACGCAGTTGCCAGAAAAAAACAAGTGAAACGTGCAAAAAATGAATTTAACGTAAAAGTTGATTGTGGGATTTTCACACATTTTCACATTTAAAACTGGAATCAGGGAGTCTTAAAAATTAAACGAATCTGTATGAAATAAATGATAAAAATACAATATATACAAATTAATTCTGTAATTAATTAAAACAAAATTATTATTTGTTACGGAGCAGTCCAGTAACATATGGTTTATATAAAAGGCGGTCTTGCAGAACACAAAGTTGGACTTTCACTTTTCATAAGAAATATGTGATGTTTCCAGGGCTATCCAAAGATTGATTGCATCCACAATAAAAGTTTTTGTTAACATAGTATATATATATATATATATATATATATATATATATATATATATATGTGTATATATGCATTATTTATATAGAAACACACACATATAGTAAATATTAACATGTATAATTTTTTACTCTTACATTTTATATTAAATATAAACATATTGATAAAATATTTTTTCTTTATATATATATATATATATATATATATATATATATATATATATATATATATATATATATATATATATATATATATATATATATATATATATATATATTCTGTAATGGTATGACAGTATGGTGGGTTCCAATTTTATCCAGCTAAAATTACCTGGATTGTAAAAAGCGGGTATTTCATACAAGAATTTAGCCATGCACGAAATTTCTGAAAAACATAATATGTCTATTAAAACTTGCTGACTTATAAGGCACATTTGGATAGATTAATGATAAAAACAATATCGATCCAACAAATTCATCATCTGATATTTGCTCCTATCTGCATCAGTTTCGATTAATGCAAGTAATCATCCTGCCTACATTCAACTGTTGCCATCAACAGACAGCGCTCATTGTCTGCTTTGACTTTAGCAACAGTTTCGTGTGCATCTTATTTGCAACTTATTTCCCCATATTACCAGTCATCAATCGCCCTGCACACTAAATTATAGACCACCCAAGACGCCGTAATCAGTCAATAATCTGTTCAAATTCAGATCAAGAGGTAAATCAACCAAACGGCACACCAACAAAATGATCGTAAAACGCGCTCTTTGTCCATACACTGCATTTAGTAATTAACAGCAATTTCCTCTCGCAGCGAGCATGCATTTGCTGGCCCCATCAAACCGCTGATGGGCTTCATCCAGTCTTGAGGATACAACCACAACCTCTCCATTAAGAATTAAAAGGCTCCGGTTCATAACTTCAATCAACTTTTCACACCGTGTGTGTGTGCAGCAGACATCAGGATCTGCAATACCGCTGTCAAAAAGCACAGGTACTTCTCCTGAGCAAGAGTCAGTCATAAGGCAAACATCCTCACCGGCAATGAAATGAAGTAACACACTCTAACTCACCACAGTGTAACGTAATTAACCGGGCATGTACCAGAAATGCCGGTTGTGCTCACGCGCCTGCAGCAACGCAAAACTGCTCCTTAAATGCGCTGTTATTCAAAAGGCTGTGAAGGTATGGACCTGAAAAATGACTAAAATGTGGTTTAAATAGCCTCAGCAACTAGTTGTCACGTGCAAAATACAAATTTATTAATTATAAATGTCAGAACAAAACTGCTTAATGTTTTATTAATCCAAGAATCTGATTTAGGCCTACTTCCAAGAACACCATGTTAATACCACTGTGCAATGTAGCGCATATATATATATATGATATTATATATTATATATATAATATATATATATATATATATATATATATATAATGTATGTGTAAATGCATGTATAATATATATATATAATATATATATATATATATATATATATATATATATATATATATATATATATATATGATGTTAGGCCTGTATAATATATATATATATATATATATATATATATATATATATATATATATATATATATATATATATATATATATATATATATATATATATATATATATATATATATATATATATATATATATATATATATATATATATATATATATATATATATATATATATACATACATATATACACACACACACACACACACACACACAGTGACAATACTATGACATCAATTAGTAAACCATAGTACTTTTGAGCAATTTAACAATGCACAGAGTGATTAGCATATTCGTATATCACAATATTAAATAATCAAAGCACTTCAAATCGCACTATCATGCTATAAGCTCAAAAACATGGTAATTTCCGTTAGTGCGTTAACACCATTAACGGTTTTCTGTGATAACTAGGCTATATAGTTAATGACGGACAAACTGACAACACCATAGCACTAAATGTACCCAGAGGCGCTTCAAAACATCGCAATAAATGCAGCATATTCGAACAAAAACATTAGTGTTTTTCCTTCGTTGGCGCACTAACTGTAGTAACTACGCTTTTCTGACGGAAACTGCGGTTACCATGGTAAATGTTCATACGGGTCGCCCGTAAAGAGACTCACCTGTAGTATGAGCGCGTCTTCCCGAGACCTTCTTCTGCATGGACTCACTTAAATCTCCCATCCTCCGCAAACACACACACACACACACACGCGCGCACGCACGCCGAACCGCAGAACCGACCCGAATCACGGTTCCGAGCCAGCCACAGGTCTCAGAACAGCGGCAGCCCCGTTAACGCGGCGTCCCGTTCGCATTCGCACGAACGCCCGAAGAAGTGAGGACGTGTTTGATCGCGGCTGTCCCAGAACCGGGGTTTTTTTTTTTTAATATTATTTCGTATCGATCGCCTCAGTTTCATTGACATTCCGCCGTCACGTCACCGATATTTTCACGCCTTTCCGAGCGCGCGCCGCGTCGCGAGCCGCTCCATATCCCCTTCAAACCGCAGAAACGTTCACGCGCGAAGGGATCGCGCATTTATTCCGTGACAGTCCCTCTCCGCGTAGTAAAATCGCGCGGCGAGCCCGGATCCCGCACTGTCCTCCGCGGCGGCGGCAGGTCCCAGTCAGATTGATTGCTGTATATCTTCGCTGCGATCTTTCTTTTCCATTGAAGCAACGTCGTTGCGATTCTCCATTCCAGTTGCGCATTCCGGACCAGCATCCCGCTTCCCGCGTGCGCTCCGGGCGTAGCTCACGTCATCCGTTGGCTGCCGTAAGAGGCGCTGCGCTGTTGACGTACGACGCTGCGCTTTTCCGCTGCTTAGGAACCACTGGCACACTGCTGGGACGGGCTTAGTGAATACAGAGGAGACTCCTCCGAAATAGTGTGCTGGGCGTGGAACGACGTCATTTCCTGCATTTCTTCAGTCTGGTTAAGCAGCAGGGAGTGCCTAAAGATGAGAAACAAATCAATTAATCAATACATAGATACGCAATACTTAGGCCTAGGCTGTACACACCATAGATAGATAGATAGATAGATAGATAGATAGATAGATAGATAGAAAGAAAGAGATAGATAGATAGATAGATAGATAGATAGATAGATAGATAGATAGATAGAAAGAAAGAGATGGGTAGATAGATAGATAGATAGATAGATAGATAGAAAGATAGATAGAAAGAAAGAAAGAAAGAAAGAGATAGATAGATAGAAGATAGAAAGAAAGAGATGAAGAAAGAAAGAGATGATAGATATAAATAGATGGATAGATAGATAGAAAGATAGATAGATAGATAGATAGATAGATAGATAGATAGATAGACAAAATATTTTCTGTTAGATATAGACGGCAGATAAACATTTATGTAGATGATGTATATATAGAGTATTTTAATTTAAGGGCATGTTCTGGCTCTTCAATGATATAAATAGGTTCATACCAATCTGTCTTTGAGGTGTGTGTGATGTAACACATCTCGACTGACATATGAATGCAAGTTAGCTCGTAAAACATTTCCTCTGCAGGTAAGACCTGCTCAGGCACTGCCCAAAAAAATGCACCTCCCGTGACGGCGAAGGGATGAACGAGCTGCCCGTGTTTGCCGCGGACCGTAGCGCCTGCATGACGTCAATAAAGTGAAATTACATAAAACTTCGACGCAACAGCCGTTACAGCAGTTCGAGCCCTGGCTGCGCCGCGCTCCCCCATCCTCACCGATGGAGTGGTACGGCCCAGTTCCTCTCCTCCTCCTCCTCCTCCTCCTCCTCCTGCTGCTGTGTCCTCCATCACTCCATTTCCTTTGATTCTGTTTCTCCTTGAGGACGGATTCAGGCCTTCCTGCAGAGCACAGCTCCTGGTTCCTCATCCCCCGTCTCTCCGCCCTTCTTCGAAAAGAGGACAAGGTGAGCGAGGATTACAAAGGCAGCATAAAGAAGGTACGTGCCATCCATCACCATCCATCCATCCATCCATCCATCCAGCAGAGCTGAAGAGAGTGCAGTGCGCTGCTGTGGCCTGCTCAGCCATCATAACTGCATCACTACAGAAATCACATCCATCGCGCGCTCTCTTAACCTATTTCCAGTCCGTCTTTCCAGGTTATGCGTGCTTCTGCGGTTCTTTTTTTTGTGCGTGACTCTATTTATTTTTAATGCACGGCGCTCTACCCGTCCTCCGCCGGTCCTGTATGACTCATGCAGATTCACAGGGATATTTCTTGCACGCTGCGGACGAACTAGTTCGCGTTTAACGCTTGCGATATTGTGTTCGGCCGGCGCAAAAGGTCCGTAAGGAACGCCACTGGTGTTGCTTGTCACTTTTGTACCGCATACCCTAAAAAAGAGCCCAAAAGACTCGCATGCTTTTTTAAGGAAGCAACGACTAATGCACGCTGCCCTTTGGCTGTCTAATACAAGCAAATATAGCACGTAAGAGTCTGCAGTCCACTGCATGTACAGTAATGTCATTGCTACATCAAGGTCAAAGGCTCAAATGTTTCATGTGCATTAATTCTGTTTTTGTGACACATTCACATATTTTGACATATATATATATATATATATATATATATATATATATATATATATATATATATATCTCCAAACCCCATGCGTATGTTTTCAGTGGCACACAAAAGGAGAGTTGTCTTTTTCGTTTAGTGTCCTGCAGTCTAGAACATTTTAAATAAATAAATAAATAAGAAAAAATTTAATATCGCAAGCATATAGTTATTTAGATTTTTTTAAACATTTGTTAACACAATGTTTTATATTTTTTTATATTTTATGTGTATATAATTGACCAAAAGTGACAGTGTAATGTTACAGTTAACTTATTTTCTTTAGGTTTTTCTAATTATAAATACATCACAGTGCACAAAATATTAAACAACGCAACTCTTTTCAACATAGAAACGATAATAGAATAATAGGAAATGTTTTAAGCAGCAAATACGAATATTGGTATGATTTCTGAAGGATCACTTGACGGTAATGATGCTGAAAATTGCATTACATTTAAATTATATTAAAGCGGAAGGCAGTTATTTTACTTTTGTAATAATATTTTATGACCGTACTGTTTTTTTTTTACTGTATTTTTAATCGATTAAATGCAACCTGGAAAAAAGAGACTTCCAACCAAAAAAAAAACGGTTGTGCGCGTGCAGAAATTGTAAAACCTCAATCTCTCCCTTTTCTTCATATTTGTATTCCTAAAAGAAACCTGCCGGATTCCTCAACCCCTTGATCCCATTCCCACATGGAAGCAAAAGCCAAGGGAGCGTCGAAGTCTGCCTCCAAAGCAGAGAAGAAGGAGGCAGCGCCGCCGCCGAAACCAGACCCCGTCTCGGCTGAACCCGCGGAGCCCGAGAAGCCGGCGGAAGATGGAGCCTCCAACCAACAGGGGGCGGCGGAGTCCGCAGGAAGTAGCTGCGAAACCTTAGAAAATTTGAAGCCTTTCCTGATCGGAGGAGCTGTCATCGCCCTTGGCGCTGTATTGGTGGGCGTAATCTTATTAGCCAAAAAAAACTGACCTACGATTGGTTGTTAGACGGTGGGGTTGATTAGCTCACAGACTATTAGAGTTTATATATAAAGGGGCGGGGAGTCACTAGAGAGGTGAGCGTACGTCCTCTTAGTCCTGGACATGTGCTGGCAAGGATTTCCGAATTGCCAGAAATGATCAGGTTTTGGCTTTGGTTTTCGAAAAAAAGTGGCATGCAGGCATTGTGCGTAGTCGACCAACCGTGGCCCCACGAGAAAGACGGGACCCGCAGAGAGCGGCCGAAGCCGTGCAGATTCGCACAGGTACAACGTACGAAGGCCACAGAGGTGGCTTCAGCAGGAAAAACAAAGTCAAAACCCGGGCATTTTAAGCAATCTGGAAACCTCGACCGGGGCATGCCCCGGAAAACGAGCACGTATGGTCGCTCTACACACTAGGCGTCTTAATTTTACGCTGTCCTTTTAATTTCAGTGCTTGTGGTGACGTTCCTGCCAGCTATTAGAGCAAGCTAGAGATGCATTTAGGCCAAACACGTTTCCTAAAACATTAAACTTAGTCGTAGCCAATGCACATTTCCATCCTAGTCACTCTGCCTGCGGGGCTGATGCTCAAAAACACCCTCATCCACGCCGTAATGTTGATATTAAACCAATTATCCAAAAAATATTTCCGTTTTTCAAGCTGGAACTGAATCCATAACCGCCAACTGTACGATACAATAAAGTTAAGATGCATGACTCAAGGTTAAAAACACACTCATTTGTAGAAATTAAACGCTATTTACGTCTTGAAACCAATAAGAGCGATTGGTTTCGCACTTAAATGCTTGCGCAAATCCATATGTACATATCGAGCCACCGACATCTATTACAGTCAGGCCTGTATTGCTGAGAGGAGGTGTGGAAATGCAAAGAAAATCTCAAATATTATATGGGTTCATTTCGTATTTGGCATCGGTTATCGAACGAACGCCAGTCATCCAGTGACCTCGCGCACTGTAGACCATCTGTGCCATTTCAAAAATCTTAGTTTCTTGCTCGAAAGACGATTTTCCGAAGTGGGCCCGCGGAAATAGATGCGCGACGCAACATAGATGCAACGTAGATTACGGCGGCTCTCGGCCAAACAGCTTCGATTTCGCAGTTACACTACGACGAGCGCTGCACACGACAGAAACGATCCCTGAATGCATGCGGACACAAACAATATACACTCACACGTCACACGACATACTGTCACAGAAAATGACATTTTCTTTAAAGTGCGTATGTAATGCAATAATTCAAATAGAACTCTGTATTTAAAAGAAAGAGGACTGTGTATTTGTTGCGATGCGGGGGGGATGAAGACGCGGCAACATGGCGGTCGTCTTGGAGGCGATGTTGATGATGAGTGTTTATGATTTTATTCGTTTGTTCTAATGAAGTTTACCTGTTTCTCTAATGTGGCCCCTTTCCTCCTGCCATATGTATTTATTTTGCACACGACCTCGCCTGCTGCCTTTCTGCTGTTCCTTGTGTGAATTAAAACAAGATGGCTCCCTTGTGACTCGATGACCTTATTAAAGGACAATGAACCATATTTTCCCAGACTCCATGTGTTTTTGCTTCTCTGGTTATTTTTGGACAGAATTCCACACCGGAAGCCTGTTTTTTTTTTTTTTTCATACTCGTGACAGATGTTTTTGCTGTTAATTTCGCCTATTTACTAAACGAAACAGTCGCTATTACAAAATAATACAGACATGCATCTATCACCGGAAAAAGAAAGAATGACAATAAAACATACATAAGTTCAGGGGATACGCATGATGCTTTATCTATGGTTATAAATCGATCATCAAACTACATAAATGATTTCTATAGCTGTGTACAAAAAAAAGTTTTTACTGAATTGTACATTAGTACAGAATTTTTATATAATTTTTTATATAATTATTATTTTATTCTAGCCATGGTTTTACAAAACAGTGCGAAACAATAATAAAATAAAACAGTATAATAAATATCTCACTAAACACCTTTTTTAAATCTTCCATTTTTTCTTCCGGTTTTAACATATTGATAATAACATCGTTTTAAACCCGCTGATGTAGTGCAAGCGTCTGGCTAAAAAAAATATAGCCTTAAAATACAGCACACCATTTTATTTATACCTGTGTTTGCAGAGATACGACTTTAATATATTTTAATGTTGGAGTTTGACAGAACGCGTGAAGCGCGGATCTCTTTTCATGACCTTGTTTCCGCCCGGGAGTAATTGAGGGACGCAACGCGGAGGTTGTCGTGAGCGCGCAAGAGGAACGCGTGCAGCGTGCAAGATTGTTTTGGTAACGTTTCTTACATTTTTGACATATTATGACATATTACATAATAATAACCGGTTCTAATTATAAGAGTTTAGTTATGGGTTTTCAACTAAGGAACATATCTTGAGCTGAACGACTATATTATTAATTTTACGTGACGTTAGTGTCACATGCAACGCTATATTTCCACAACGGTTATATATTTATCATCTCTATCGACCGTAAGGCGTGTTTATATACATATCTTTAAAGAGTAAACCTCGTCTGCGTGTTGAGAGACACGTTTAAACAATGTAAAAAATAGTATTTACATTAACGTCCTATTATATATAGTAAAACATTGCTTACCTACATTCAAAAGCTTGCTACCTGACATAAACATAAGCAAAATACATGCAAAAATAATGTCCAGCGATGCGAGTTTTCTAATGAACGATTGCTTTTTCTTCATTTCAAGCCTCTCCTTCGCCATGATCATCCCCATCCGCTGCTTCACTTGTGGGAAGATTGTTGGGAACAAATGGGAGGCGTATTTAGGTCTTCTTCAAGCAGAGTATACAGAAGGGTGAGCGCTCGAGGCTTTCATTCAGGACTGATTTCTCTGTGTGTTTTCCCGTGGTGTCAGACTGAACGCCCCTCTGCTGGTTTTCCCCAGGGATGCTCTCGACGCTCTGGGTCTGAAGAGGTACTGCTGTCGCCGGATGCTTCTGGCTCACGTGGATCTCATTGAGAAGCTGTTGAATTATGCACCGCTGGAGAAGTGAGGAGCTTTTCTGTCACATCTGGAGATGTGCGTCCCACTGTATTTTCAAAGACTTGATCCAAATGGAAGGAATGCAGGCGTGGACGTGGCTGGTTCCTCGGAGTGTATCTGAAGCAAGCTTATGATGTTGAATTTTTGTTTATTAGCATTTTTGTTAAATGAAGATTGAAATGTATCTGTTGTGTGGTTCTTTACATTTTTTAAAAATAATATCTTCAACAATACAATAAAAATAGCTTGTCTTTACCTGTCTTCAACTAGTGTTATCAAAACACTGAGGAAATCTTAGCATGCATGCTTTTTTTGTACAAAAATACTACTACTAATAATAATAATTTTTCTATATCCAAAAATTTCATTATTCACCCCTTTTTCGAAATTTGTCTGTAGATAACACACACATTATGTATATGTATATGTGTATATATATATATATATATATATATATATATATCGGCTGCCCCTCCTCTTTATATATCACCATCACCCCGTCTTTTATATATCGCCGCCCTTACCAGGCTCCCGACGGGAGTGGGTGTGTTCGAGAGGAGGGGCGTGGTATTGGCCAGGTCTGGCGGCGCGTGTGACGAGGCACACCTGAAGGGATTTAGCCTTGTCACCGCCGCCGTTAAATGCCCTGCGCGCCTCTCCTCGGGAGACCGGTCTCTTCCCCGTGCATGCATGCGCTGGTGTCCTCGTGGGTCCAGGAAGGGTGCGTGAAGGAGCTCGTAAACAAGCGCGTCGTGGGACCCCGTACAGTCCAGGCGATGCACCCGGATACGGCTGACGGGCCAGGATGCCGAGCCGTTAAATCCCCTAAATCTGACGACCGGAGGAAAGAAGCGACGGAGATGCCGCGGAAGATATATATATATAACAGGAGAGGGGCGCGCGTGCGACCGCTGTCCGCCCCTTACCTGGACCCTGCCCCTGGAACACTACCTGACCTTCCACAATCCCAGAAGCACAACGAGGGCACCAGTTTCCCCTTTATTTGGACACTTTTCCCTTGGACACTTTATTTTGTACTATTTTTGTTAATAAAAAAAGCCTCTCCGAGGCCTGACGCCACGCCCACTGTGTCTGTCGTTGGCTCCTCCCGTCACAGTGGTGGAGAATGCGGGCAAGGCGGAGCTTAGACGGCACAGTTGGGCGACATCTGATGACGTCATCCCCTCTCGCTGGTACCCATGCCGGGACGGAGGAACAACGGAGACTTCCTCCCAGCCACCAGGAAGGGTAAGTGACGCTACATTGTCATTTACCCGGTGGCTGGTTGAGCATTCCGACTAATTCCCGGTTTCTCTGTCCCGGTGCGAGAGGGATTTAGGAATCCTGCCCCGCCCACTCCGACCGCTGGAGCCTGGTTGAGGAAGGTAGCACTCCTGCGTGGGCGGCGACCGCCTGACGGGGTTGTTGCTGGGGGGGGGAATGTGACGAGTCGGCTGCCCTCCTCTTTATTGTCACCATCACCCCGTCCTTTATTCGCCGCCCTTCACCAGGCTCCCGACGGGAGTGGGTGTGTTCGAGAGGAGGGGCGTGGTATTGGCCAGGTCTGGCGGCGTGTGACGAGGCACACCTGAAGGGGATTTAGCCTTGTCACCGCCGCCGTTAAATGCCCTGCGCGCGCCTCTCCTCGGGAGACCGGTCTCTTCCCCGTGCATGCACGCTGGTGTCCTCGTGGGTCCAGGAAGGGTGCGTGAAGGAGCTCGTCCCGCCGCTGACAAGCGTTCGCACAGTCCAGGCGACGACTGCACCCGGATACGGCTGACGGGCCAGGATGCCGAGCCGTTAAATCCCCTAAATCTCTGACGACCGGAGGAAAGAAGCGACGGAGATGCCGCGGAAGAAGCCGCCGCCCCTCGCGCCCCCGAACAGGAGAGAGGAGCGCGTGAGCGACCGCCGGACTCCGCCCCTTACCTGGACCCTGCCCCTGGAACACTACCTGACCTTCCACAATCCCAGAAGCACAACGAGGGCACCAGTTTCCCCTTTATTTGGACACTTTTCCCTTGGACACTTTATTTTGTACTATTTTTGTTAATAAAAAAGCCTCTCGAGGCCTGACGCCACGCCCACTGTGTCTGTCGTTGGCTCCTCCGTCACAATATATATATATATATATATATGTATGTGCGAATATTACATATTATATATATATATATAAATTTTTAATATATATATATGTATAAATGTTATATATATATATATATGTATAAATTTTATATATATATATATAAATGTT
>NC_056705.1:10366736-10434236 GCF_018831695.1 Puntigrus tetrazona | reverse complement strand
CAAAATCAAAACATTTGCTTATGCGCATTAATTAGCGCGAACTGTGGGCTTGTTTCTGGCCGGTGGGAAGTCCAATGTTTTTTTTAAACCCTAACCTCTTTAGAAATCTGGTCGCAGATAACGTCTTCCCTCAAATCGTAAACATGCACACGCTACACGACTTCCGTCGCCTCAAGCGTGATCTCGCGTTGTCTCGCGTGATCTCGCAGCACCCGGTCGTCGCGTTTCAGTGACGTTTACGTTAGCTAGCGCGCTAGCGGCTTCGTGCGCTGACTGGATTTTATACAAAGCAGCGTTTGTGAGCTTTTAACGCCCTAAAGGCGGCACCTAGTGGCAGAGAGCGAATATACATTTTCATTCGGACCAACACGAAAATCAGGTTTTCTCAGTTCTGCGCGTGCAGCAACCTATGCTAGTGTTTCATGTGGACAGCGACACGACGTGGCTTGGGACTCGTTTTAATAATTCAGTCGACTCTTTTGAGAAATAATAACTTCATACACATGCATGCACTTTCAGATTGAAAACTTTGCAGGATGTTTTCGTTCACTTTCAAAACCAGTTTTGTGTTACAGACATACCTTGATGATACTTTAAATCAGTGCAGGTTTTTTTTTTTTTAGAAATGTACCACCAGACTGCATACTTTGAGCAGACGTGTGTAGTATAAATGTCATTACTCCTTTGAGTGCTGTGAATTTGGACTTTCTTCTTTAGTCAAATACTCTTTTGAGCCACAATATAGGAAATTATGCGATTTCGGATGCCGCCCAGTTCTGAAAAATACATATATAAAACAAATAAAACGCTCAACCGTATGGCAACGGCCTTGCAGACACACACAGTGCCTCAGTACTGGCAATATATACAAGAAACGCGCGCCGCCTTTTTACAGAAAATGTAAAAATTCACTGTCTTGCTGTTATTTTGAGATAATGTATGCTCCGCACATCACCCTAAATCCTGGACAGGGACATGAAGGCAGGGGGAAATTGTCATACAGCTTTAGAAAGGAACTGCCGGAGCTGTTGCCAAGCCATATAAAGCCACACAGAAGAAGAGCAAAAGGTGGAGGAAGAAGGGAAACGTGTACAAAGAGAAAAGTGCAGAATGTCGATGCATCCCGGTAAGATTTCTTCACCAATGCTAAATAAGGCTGCATTTATTTGATCAAAAATACAGAAATTGACGTTTTTCTATATGCATATACTTAAAAACATAAGCATTATTTATTATATAAACAGCAAAGTAATTCAGTAAAGAGCAGTGACTGTTACCCGTCCTTACTTTTTTATAATAACAACGGACTACCTGCATAATTACATGCAAGTAACACTAATCCCAGCCATATAGTTAGTACATGCTAATTAATCTGCATTTAAAAATAAATAGCAACCTAACATTCAAAGTAGTAATATTATTATTACTACTACACCGGTGGTTCTAGCGTACATCAAGCAGACACATGCACATTGTTAACTGTATACTTGTGAACAAAAATCAAACCTTTTAACTTATGGATATCGCCATAAACTGCATAAGCCTAACGATATGTGTGCATTATTAACATGACGTGATTTATCACACGAACACATCAGTTAGATTCGGGAAGCACAGATGCATGTGGATTCATTGTACTCAGTGTCTGTCATCTAGTCAGCTTTTTTTTTTTTTAAATAATTGTATATTATAGAGTTTGATTGCATCAGTTTTATATCTTTGACATGCATTTAAACAGAAAAACATCTGAGATTTCTTATAAAGGACGCGTATACTTTTGCGAGAGGCTGGTAGCTGGTATGCATTCACTCACACACACGCACGCACACACACACACACACACACACACACACCTCTCAGACAGAGAGCCTGTGTGATACCTGGCTCACAGGTGAGCTCTGCCTTTATATAGCATTGAAAGAGCCCGCTGTGTGATCTCACTGACCTCTGCCATCTGTCTCTATGGAGATGAGGAGAAATGGAGCCGGCCAGAGCTGCTGCGTAACACGTCCGCATATAACCACCGAAGACATCTACACTGCAGCCCAAGCGTCCAACAAAAACACACATGAAAGTGTTATCCGAAGGTTGGGTGCTGTGCAGGTTTTTGCAGAAATTTTCGCCACGTTCCGAGAGCTGCATTAAAAAAATTATTATATTTTAGGAACATAAATTCTTCATGCTTTTTCCGTTTTGTAGCGCGCGCGTGTAAGGGGTATTATCAGTAAATAAATCTAAAACAATAAAACAATGCGTTACTTTAAACGAGAGAAACATGAACTGAAATAAAATACAAAAAAAAAAAAAAATTTTTGTTTTGTTTATTACCGAAATAAGTATAGCTGAAAGAAACAAAAAATAAATACTAAAATGAGTGAGACAGGAAATGTAAAAATTACAAAAAAAGGACAAAATATTAACAAGAATTATAACAGAATATGAAATTATTGTAAAATAACAATGGCATGATATACATTATTTTATATGCAATTAATTCCATGCATTACTGTATTTAATGTGAACTAAAAACATTAAAAGCATTCAACTGAAATTCAATCGAAAACAGATGTTAACCCTATTCCGGCTATAGCAGGTGAACGATTTTAATTTTTATTTTGCTGAAGTTGATGTACTAAAATAACGATAATGAAAATAAAACGAGATGACTGCCGACGTCAGCCGGGAAGAGCTTTATTTGAACTTTTTGTAGTTTGATTTGAAAGCGAATAGCTTTTAATCACGACGTGTCGAGGTGCCAGTCATTACCTGCGAGACCCGCTGCTGAAGTGCCAGTCGTCGTCAGAACAGACCGATGGGTTTCTTTGTGTGATGTGGATGACTGAAGTGACTGTTCTCGTTAGAGAACCGCGTGACGAGCGTTTCGTGTGAAGCCCTACTTCTGAGACTCTGTATTGCTGTTATTTCAGGATGGAGGTTGCATGCTGACAAGCTAACTTTTCTGTAAAACTTGTATATCCTCGAGTCAAGTAACGACGAGTGAAGGATGTGAAAAATGTGAAGCTTGCTTCATTGCAGAACGCACAACTTCCATCTATTTTGGCTTAAAAACTAAAATTATTTCTTTAAAGAAGTATGAAATTGTATCGCATCTCTGTCGTGAATTACTGCTCGTACAGTTTTTCACAGCATTGCTGATCATGTTTATATCACGAGGCACTTCGAGAGGCAGAAATAAGAAAATAAAAACATTTAATAATCGTAAAAATACAGTAAAATACATAAATTACATAATTTACTTGCTTCAGATCCAGTGCCGCATGTTAATAAAGAATATAATGAAATAAAGACGTAATAAAATATAAATATAGGATGACATACTAAATTATGTTTACGACCCAAAAAAAAAATCAGAAATAAAAATAAAAGCACATAAAAGTGATTGAAGTGCTCGATTTAAGTTAAGGTTAAATACAATTAAAAAAATGCTAAAAATAAAATAATAAATAGCATGTAAATAAAGAATAAAACTGATGCAATCGCTTTGAAAAGTAATAGCACATGAGTTCGCCCATATTTTATTTTTTTCAAAACCTTAAGTGTCTTATTGCGACGTAAAAGAAGATAGTTTAAAGAATGTTGGGGTCAAACAATAACTGACTTTCATTGAATTCTCCAAATGCCTTCTTTCAGGCGTACAGAAGAACACGAGGGCGAGCGAACGACGACAGAATGCTTTCTTTCTTTCTTTCTTTCTTTCTTTCTTTCTTTTCCTAACAAGAAAGATCCACTTAGAGGTTTGCTCGGCTCACTAAACCCACATACAAACAGCGAGCCCCTCGAACTGCTTCCGATCTCAGCAGCGTCTCCAAGGTTTCTGGCAGCCCTCTTCAACGGAGCTCTAGACATCAGCTGGTGGGCGTCTACTCAAGACAAGTTAAAAACAGCTTCCGCACTAACCAGCGTCTCGCGCGCAAACTCTTCACACGAACGTTCGGTATCCATGGAGAAAGCGTTACGCAATTGGGTTTCATCCCAAAACGTCTCACTTGTGGATTCGAGGGTAATAGTGTTGAAAGCGCGCGGCGGGTTGATGCGTTTGCCTGCAGCTTGTTTGGTGTGTGGATGTGCGGCTCGCCCACACGCGTCTCTCTGACATGTTCCTGTCATCCTCCACCGCGGCGAGCATGTGCGTGGTCCGCGTCTGAGTCGTGACAGCCGCGTATTTGATCGCTTGCCCTCGTCTCTCTCTGTTTCTCTCTCTCTCCGCAAATATGCAACGCTCTTCGCTTGGTTTTGCCGGAGTAAACTGCGTCCTCCGCGGCGCTCGAATGCTAGCTCTTCTCGCTTCTCCGTGTGCATCGCCTAAAGAAATCAAAGACGCTCCTGATCTTATTTAGCACCGTACTATTTCGTAGAAAGAAATCATTTCTTGAATGCATCTAAAATGACTTCTCCTTTCGATTGGATGACTGTTTCCTTACTTTTTGACTCCCATTCTGTTACAAGCCACCTAGGACGGTCATAAAACAAAAAGTCTGTAAAGAAAGCTGTGGTTTACAGTGGATTTGTGACAGATAAGGGAAATATGTCAGTACAAATTGAAACGTTTCTCATTAAAGTCTTCTAAGGACAAATGATCTGAGCTTCACTCCATCAGCTGTTTACTCTTTTCTTGAAGCATTTCTTTGAAAAGAGAAACATCTGAGAAAGTAGTATGATTTATTATAGTAATTAAGTCTCGTATCGTATACAAACTACTTAATTCGTGGGGTTTTTTTTGTTGCTTTTATTACTAAACGGCTAAATATTTACAAGATGAAGGATGGAATTTGATTTAAATGTTTTTATGGTATTTTGAATTTTTGGGTGAACTATCCCTTTAAATACCGTAACGGCGTCAGATGGTTGGAGAGGAGAGTCTTAAAATTGGGGATTTTGGAAGGAAAAGTAGTTTTAGCCGCAAAGGTATTTCGTTTTGATAAAAAAAAGTTGCCTCTTTGGAATAACGGGCACGGATAAATTGCGCAGGAACTGTATTAAGAAAGTAATGGCATCCATTTCAATCTCCATTATGTTTTCAAGAGTTATGAAAGAGCGACCTCTGAGCGATAAAGCTTTCCTCCGGGTGCATCCATTGAGGTTATTTTCTACTCCTGATGTGCGTCAGCGAGGACAGGTGTAGTGCCCTGGATGACCGTCATGAGATGAAAGCCATCCCTCACAAACTAAACGAGGAAGTGTGTGTTTTCCACCAATTTCCGTTTATTAGCATCAACTTCATTCTCTTTCAACAACAGACAGACGAGAACTCTGATTCATCCGGGATGCTGGTAGCACCGGGTCGCTGTAAATGAATCAGAAAAACTCGATCTACGGCAAGAAAAGGCGGTGCAACGTTGCAACAGTTTTCTTATTTTGTTGAGCCGGAACACACACACACACACACACACACACACACACACACACACACACGCTCACATAGACTCTTGAACCGAACAATGCTTTTTGTTGTTGATTTTTTTTGCTAGAAAACCCTACAGAACATTAGACTTGTGCAAAGACGGAATCAGATCACACGACGTAACGAAAACGAGTTATTTAAAGAATTCTATCATAGAATTACTATGGCAATGACCTTTTTGAGCGAAGCGAGCTCATTCTCTCAACGTATAAATCAAGAGACTCCAAGAAACGTGTCGGTTTCCTTCTTTTATATACAGGTTTACATCTATTTACACTGTACATTTATGCCAAAATAAATCATCAGTATGTCAAATCATATTGTGCACACCACAGAGATGCTGAGAAAGGTTCAGGGGTCTCGGTCAAAACTCCCCAGGTAACATTAATTTTTACAAGCACACACACAAGTTCACACGACGTCTTTAGATGGGGTTGTCGTCACACACATCGAAGGTCATTTGCGATCCTCATTCGGGATGTCCGTAACGCCTCTGTGACGAAATGTGACCGCTCGAATGCTGGTTGTTTCAAACCTGGTTTTGGCATTTCGTTTCATTAGGTCAAAACGTCCTGCAGTCCGACAGCTGAGAAACGAATTCAAACGGAAACGTTGTGGATACGACAGTAAAACAGACAAGCTCACATTAGCCGCCTCACCGCGGTGAGTCACACAACTAGACGAGACAAAACAAAGCATGCCGCTTCACCGGTGCGTTTATTTCATTTTCACGTCGGGTGCTCGTCGCGAAGCAAAACTCTCTCGGAATTGGAGCCTAGAAACAGGACCGTCGAAACCTGGAATGTTTTTTCAGAGAAACTAAATATTTGATTTAATGGTCAACTTGACAATATTTTTTTTTAAATTCAGACATCTTAGTTGGAAGTAATAATAATAGTAATAATAACAACAACAAATATTTAATATTTATTTTAAAATATGTATTTCTCTTATTCTTTCTTATAATAATAATAATAATAATAAAATAAAAATATTTTATTCTTCCTCTTTTCCTAATTATTATTATTATTATTATTATTATTATTAATAATAATAATAATAATAATAATATTGCAAGACACAACTACAATGAGTTAGAAATTATTTAAAGATTATATTAAGATTATATAGATTTTTATTATTATTTAAGTTAACATCATTTGTGGCGCAATGTGGAAAAATTATTCATAGGTTAAATAAAATAAAATAATATTTTTGGTTTCATATCAATAATTACATTGAGACTTCAAAACAAATAACTTTTGTTGTCGCTATTTATTTATCCATAAATATTTTAATTATTAGAATCCGCAAAGTCTACATTGTAGTTTTTCATCTTTGTCATAAAAAAAATTATTTATTTTTACACACCCTTTGCATTATTTCCCTTGAAAGGCTGGACATTATGCCACAAATGCTGTAAACAGACATTAACTTGTACTTTCATAAAAAAATAAATTAATAAAAAAAAAAAAAAAAAAAAAATGATGCTGATTTTGAACCAATGAGATTGCGCTGTGGGTGGAGCTACAAAACAGGTGACAGCAAAAACTCAACCACGACGGTCCTGCTCGCGAGTCCACGCTCTCTCTCCGTTTTCCCTTTAGTTGCTTCTTTTAACCCACTTTCAACGACACGGTACACCAAGTTTTTCTGAAGTGCTTGAATATTTTTTTTTTTTAGGTCTTGCTCTCACTTTGGTCTGTTTTCCGGCCTTTAAACCCTTGCCTCCCACACGTTCTCTGCGTCTTCGAGGACGCGTCTGTCGCAGCGCGTTAGTCCGGGAGGAGGAGGACAGGCCGCGAGAAACGTCTGGCAGTGATACTCACGTCTAACGTCGGCATATGGAGGGGAGAAAGGCGATGGACGTTTCACTTCCCGCGCGCGTGTTTGTACGAGCGTTTCGAGTCGAACGAATACGAACGGATGTCCTAACCCTGAAGTTAACCCTTTGCGTTAAATATTGCTTATCTTACAGTACATTGCCTTATGTTTTCAAGTAAGCGGTTTTGTGGTCTGTCATGATAAGTGTAGACATTTCTCCCAATTTAACTGCTAACAATCGGAATTCTTCCTTTTTCCATATCCGCCTCTTCTCGGTTACGCAAGAAACACATTGAGAGGCGACAGAAATCGCAAGCGGACGCAGCACACAAAACGTTATTCGAAAAGCAAAAACGCGAGAGTATTGCTATAATATCCTGCCATTTATAACTCGTGCTATCCCGTCCCCGGCGCAGGGCTAATGCTGCCTTCAAGTCATGCCGGGATGATTTTTTACCAGATGAGACCCTACGAACGGCGTCGCGACGTCGCAATTAGCCTAATTGTTTTCATTGAGCACAGGCTTTGCGAGTCGAGGGCATGTTGATCCAAGAATTCTGCCAGAAGCTAATTGCCGTCGTAATGAGCTCTAATCGTGAACGTTGGAGGCGCAATCCGGTTTGTACGCATTTTTGTGTACCGTTCGTGAAGCCTATTACCAAATAACACCCATTTAACCGTTTTGCGAGCGGAAACGTAACGTTTCCAATTATTGTCTAAGGCAGAAATATTTTTTTTGTCAGCTGAACGTCTTTAACCCAAGATACGACCTTAAAATACCCCTGAGATTTTAAGATGAAACTTTCACGTAAGAGTTAATTGAAAAATATATTCAAATGTTCATGGTTTTGTGATGTGGTAAACAATACCCATCTCTCTTTCTCTATCTCTCTCTATATATATGTTTAATTAATAATAATTAATGAAAAAAAAAAAAAAAAATATATATATATATATATATATATATATATTATATATATATATATATTATTTTTATATTATTAGCTTTTGTAAATAAATACAAAATTACACTGCTTCTGATTATATGCTGATAATCGTGAACAAAAAATGTTTTTCAAAATTATTTTTGCAATACATTATATGATCTAGTTTTGTTTTATTTTTTTATCTCGTTTAGTTTTATTTGACTACTTTTGGCACAATTGTAACAAAAAGTAAAAAAAAAAAAGCTTTTTCTTAAATGTAATGCTTTTTTTACGCTTCATAAAAAATCAGAAAACATACCCTCTATATGTAGTAATTATATATACAAAATTAATTAAAATCGATAATAGATAAATTCTCTGACGTGGATCTAATTTATTTAGCAAATGTTATTAATTTCCATCATTTTACCACAAAAAATGCCATTTTAATGCCATTTTCTTGCCGCTGTCATTCATGCAAATACTTAAAAACGTGTTTGAATTTTATCTTCCCGGCAAAAACGTGCCGAAATCGATTTCCTGACCGCTTTATTTCAACCAAAACCACGCGGTACTTGTCAAACTTCGCCGGAGGACTTGAAGGCAGCATAAGTACGGTAAGGAATCGATCGCCGTGATCCAAATCCTCGCCACACACACACACACACACACACACGAATGCAGACAGCGACAGACGCATACAAACATACACACACACACACACACTAAGCCGAAGACGACTTGCGTCACGTTTCCCACCGGTTCCCGCTCTTTTTCTTTAGTTAACCTTCTAAATTGCGCATCGTGTTTCGGAGGGACGCTAAGAACTTCTTCAGCCCTTTTGAAAAGAAATGAAAAGAAATGCGTTTTGGCAGCGTTGAACTCGCGTTGGCAGTGTCGTTGCATACTGGTTAAGCGGTTGATGCAATCCTCTGCAAGATGTGTACGTTACACGAGGATTGCTCGTTCAGATAAAAGGGGTTTTGTGGTTCTGCTTCTATCGCAAAGGCCGACACGCGGGCTTTAAACGCTCACTCCTATCTCGGCTCTCGCGCTTCGCTTTTGAAAGAAGAATCAGTATAGTGATCTACGCAAGTGCACGAATGCATCTGCCAAAGGTAATAAACGCCAATAAACTACTAGCTACGCTGCGTGTTTATGCACGGCGTCCCGGTTAAGATGCATTTTTTTGGGCGACCCAATCGCAACTGGATGGGATATCTGTAATATGTCAAGACCAGACAAAGCACTCAAGCCAAGCTCGCTCCGATTTAGAGACTGTAAAATGCGAAGTGACGAGACACAATCACAGCCGATTAAAAACCAATTGATGTTTTGGTTAAACTAAGTTAAACTCTACTGACAACGTTTGGGGCGCGGAGTGACGGTGACCTTTCGGATTTTATTAGTAGGATAAAAATAGAGCAAATGTGTTACTTTTCAGTAATATGAAAAAAGTAATAGTGGATCACACAGTTTCCAAATCAAGATTCAGTTTTGATTATTACGGTAAAAGTCTACAAATCTACTAAAATCACATGCGTTTCGCGATTTAAGAAATATTTTAATACATTAATAATTTAATAAATAAACAGCTTGAGCTTTCAGCTTCTTACAGAGGTCGTCAAATTTTAATCAGATTGCTTTCGTTATGACTATTATTTTTTATTTTTATATTTTTTGTTTTTATTTTAGTTAGTTTAGTAAATTAAACTTTTATTTGTGCCTATATGTGTATCTATTTATTTAATTAAACTTATTATTTATATATATATATATATATATATATATATATATATATATATATATATATATATATAAATATAAATATATATATATAAATATATATATTAATTGCATTTGACCATAAACCAGCATTTTATATATATATATATATATATATATATATATATAATATGCTATATTATATATATCAAATGCAATTAATCCAGACTTCGCAATGTTGTGACAAAAATACACCAAATTAACATCAAAATGTTATTTTTCATGTGCTTTCCGTCCTCTTCATTTTCCGCTCGCTTGTAAGCTGTTCAATCCTCGTTTAATTGCATTCGTGTCTAGATGAAATCTGAACACAAATGAATCATAAGGAATGCTTTTTTTAACGCAGGAGAAAACGATAATGCATCTGACCACTGCGATTGGATCACTGAAAACGCATCTTAATACCAAGTCGAAAAAAGAATCGAAGCAACAAAAAAAAAATGGCTAGAAATGTTTGCATTTATGTACTCGCGCAGATTCACTTTTTTGTCCCTATTTGTTGGAATGTTTTAAAATTGTTGAAACGTATTTCCCCTACGCACTTGAACTGATCCAGTCAATTAAAGTGAGTCAGAATTTCTACGTTTTTCCACGTCTCTTCTGCTTATTTTTTTTTTTTTTTTTAAACAAGACCTTTTTTTCTGTCACAGAACAGCACCCACAGAACATACAGACGACGAAGAGTTCCAGCGAATTTCTACACTTGTTTCTGAGAAAAACATCAAGAGGTGACGAAGTCCAACACACAACGAGTTCATCCCTCCTTCAGCTAGGTATTGCACTGTGGTTGCGATCCTTCTGGATCTCTCCGGCAGCGAGGGAGGTGAGACACAAACATGGCGGTAGAAGGGTCCGTCTGGGAGATTGTTTTCGGCCGTTTCAGAGAACGGTCGACTTGTCGAACTTTTTATCTCAAGGAAGACGAGTCCGTTTAACCAATACGTTCTCTCCCGGTCTTCATGGCAGTGCTTAGCCTCTTTTTGGTGGGAAAAAAATAAAAGCAGTGAATAAAGGAAGGGTCTCCATAAACAAACTGCAGGGAAAAAGCGAGAAGGGAAGAGAAAAGGAAGAGAGAGAGAGAGAGAGAGAGAGAGAGAGGGAGAAAGAGAAAGAAAGATAGTTGGATGGCTTTTGGTACCCGTGTTTAAACGTGTGCATATCAACAGGGTTTTGAAGGTGTTGTTTTACTTTTGGTGGGCGGGTCCTTCAAGCTTTGAGAGCGTGCCATTGGGCAACGGCAGTGCGCGGGTGACTCATCATGTCTTTCCAGTGCTTCACCTCCGCTGGGCCGCTCTTCCACGAGAGATAGATCTAGAAATACGGCATGAAAAGAAAAAAGGTGGGAGAAAGGCGATAAGCGCTGCGCTTCCGCCGAGGTAAGTTACCAAGACGCAAAGCAATGTGTTTGTTGTACATTATAGAAGTTACTGTGTCGTAAGCAGGAGAAAATACATATTTAAGTCTTTAAAAAATGAGCTGGTTCATAAGAGGTCACGTTTTTTTTATGTGAAGAATAGTGAGGCAAACACATGTTATTATAACAACAGCTGTTTTTCAACTGGTCCGTGGTTGACATTTATAGGATTTAGTTTGATGTGGATATTTTATTGAAACAGATTCTATTCCTACATTCTATTTATTTCATTTTAATAGAAAAAAAATTGATTCAGCTACATGTATGTGCGTGCGCGTTTTAGATAAACAGATAAATATTATAGAAATCAGTAAATGGCTATTATTTTTCCTTTTTAACTTGTGTCTTTTAGTTAGACTTAAATATATTTCATAAATCAAGTCATTTCCATTAATTATATATATATTACTAAAAATATAACAGTATTTACTAAATTTACATATTTAATAAACAGCATTATTGACCAATATATAGATATGTATATACCTTAAATGTATATACTATTGGTAAGTCTGAAACAATAAGTTTGATGCATCTTCATGATCTCAATAGTTGTGCCTTATGCTTATGAAGGTTGCATCTGATGAAAATAACTAATATTTTGAAATTTACAACAAAAACTGCCTATTGTCATTTTTTTTACATATATATATATACATATATATATATATATATATATATATATATATATATATATATATATATATATATATATATATATATATATATACATATATATATATATATACATATATATATATATATATACGATATATATATATATATATATATATATATATATACATATATATATATATATATATACATATATATATATATATATATATATTTATACATATATATATATATACATATATATATATATATATATATATATATATATATACACATACATATATATATATATATATATATATATATATATATATATATATATATATATATATATATATATATATATATATATATATTACTGTTTTTGCTGCAGAATAAAAGTATTACTTTTTTTTTTTTTTTTAAAGGTCACGCACACACAAACTCCAAATATTTGAAAGCAAGGTTACATTGTTCCAAAAGATTTCTAATATTCCATTAATTCCATGTAGTTTGTGACATCACACCTTGCCTATGACATCATTGCGGCTCAGTCTGTCCTTATCCATGACTGTGATGACGATGGTGGTCTCTCTGAGGACGTGAGCGGGCACGTCAAAGGGGAAGGACTCATTAAACACCGGGTTCAAACACCTCTTCATCACCACCGTCTTCTTCTTCTCCACTCGCTTATCTTTGTTCATCAGCCACACTTTGACGTAGGGGTCTAAAAAGCGCACACAAACAGGGGAACGGTCCACAACGAATTCCTGCGGTGAATTCTAAATTACATTGGAGATGATCACCGCGCAGATGGCATCCTGACAGGGACATTTCCACAGAAATCCCATAAGCACTCATTGCACGGAATGTAGCTTTATTGCATTTGCATCTATTCATTTAGCAGATGCTTTGTGAAAAAAAAAACGTACAGGGCATTCAAGGTAAACACATATACAGCGTGCCCTGTGGGAATCCAAGCCACGATGGTGTGATGTTCTACAAGATATAGGAACATAATAGGAATATAACGTGAAGTTAAATGCAGAGCTGGTGAGGTGTTATGCGTGTGTGTTGTACCGGATGTTCCCCCGATGTCCATGGCTTTGAGATTGCGTGCCTTGATGATGCTCACAGTGATGGTGTTGGCAGTGGGATTGTAACACAGAGACACGAGCAGGTCTCCTCGACTCCCCTGAAGATAAGAACACAGTAAGGTCAGTACCGGACGGCTATTTGTTTAAACCTCAGTCACGCAAGCTGCTTCACAAGAGGTCAGCGTTTTTTTCTGTGAAAAATAATGAGGCAAACACATATTATTATAAGATTTTTTTCTCAACTAGTCAGTGGTTGACCTTTATAGGATTTTCAGTGTTTGATGTAGATATTTAGTTGAAACGAGTTTCTATTTCTATTTATTTCATTTTAATAGGAAAATATATTCCATTCTATCTATCTATTTATCTATCCATCTATCTATCTATCATCCATCCATCCATCCATCCATCCATCCATCCATCTATCTATCTATCATCCATCTATCTATCCATCCATCCATCTATCCATTCATCCATCTATCATTCATCTATCCATCTATCTATCATCCATCTATCTATCCATCCATCCATCTATCCATTCATCTATCAATCTATCCATCCATCCATCTATCATCTATCATCTATCTATCCATCTATCTATCCATCCATCCATCCATCCATCCATCCATTCATCTATCATCTATCTATCATCCATCTATCTATCCATCCATCCATCTATCCATTCATCTATCCATCTATCCATCTATTCATCCATCCATCCATCCATCTATCATCCATCCATATCATCCATTCATCTATCTCTATCATCTATCTATCCATCATCATCCATCCATCATCCATCCATCCATCCATATCATCTATCTATCATCCATCTATCCATCTATCTATCCATCCATCCATCTATCCATTCATCTATCCATCTATCCATCCATCCATCCATCCATCCATCCATCCATCCATCCATCCATCCATCCATCCATCCATCCATCCATCCATCCATCATCATCTATCATCCATCTATCTATCTCCATCCATCCATCCATCTATCCATCCATCCATCCATCAAATTATTTTTTTATATGATTTTTTTAAATTAAATTTTTTACATGTTTTATTTGCTTGTTTACATTAATATGAAAATAAAATTAAATCTATATTTATAATTATAGACATTATTATTAAGTCTATTTTTAACATTCAACCAATAACAGCAAAGACAATGAAAAAGCGAAAACAAATTAAAAGCCAGCCAATTAATGCATCTGTCGATACATTTGAATAAATCTGAACCATATATTGTTTGTTATTAAAACTGTTACAAAGTTCTTCCATTTCTTCATTAAGGATCAGACATGCAGTTCTAATCACTTCGTATTAAGTGTGGCTTTTTTTTTTAGTACTTTTAACTATTCATTTGTCACACCACAGGACCATTTCAATGAACAATTACGTTTCGGCCCAAACCCTACAGCTTCAAACACTAAGCACAGAACGGGCGATGGACTTTCAAACTGTAGTCAATGAACCCGTGGGAGATCTCTTTTAGAAGCCAGAAAACCTACCTGGAGAGTTTCAAAGGCTCTTTATGCTAACGAAACACGCTTTTTTGACCGTTACTGGCATCTGTCTTTGGCTTTTAGTTCTCTTCAACGTTCATAATGCACACACAGATCCACTCACACTGCCATCGCTGCAGGGTTTCAGCTCCTTCCAGAAGGTCTGCATGTGGGCCAGATCGATCTTGTTCAGGGGGATGGACACCTCTCCTATAGGGTCATTCCTGCTAAAACGGTCATAATCTAGCACTTGCAGGTACAGTGTGCGCTGGACCACCTTCTCAAAGGGGAACCCTGGGAGAGAGAGATGAGAGGAGGGATCATTTTAGCTCACTCAATTTATTTACAGCTCAATACGGGGTGCAAAAATACTTTGGTCCGGCCCCCTTCATTGACCGCTTGATGCACATCGCATACAAAATTGCATACTTTAGTTTCTGCTGGGAAATGTTTCCTGTTTAGAAGGTGCTGGGTTGATATGAACGCTTGTGGTGAAGAACTAATATACAATCGATGATTTATTTAAGTTCGTTTGCAAAAACAGATAACTCCAGTTTTTTGTCAAAAATCATGGCTTTTTTTTTTTTGACTAGGTAAAAAAATACAGAAAAACACAATAAAACACAATAAAAATGCAACATAATACAAAAACATGATTTTGAAAAGTACAAAAAAGTTAGCTGTTTTCGCAAATAAAAGCTTCAACACATTTGTTGAGTTAATTATGATGTAAAAATGCTTTTGAACGTGACAGTTCATAATAAAGTGAAATAAATACATAAATAAAATATACATATACATATCTGATCTATATTATTGTGCAAAGATTGATATTGTAATTTTTTTAAATAAATAAAATCGCAGTTGTAAATTGATCCAAAGTGACAGTAAAATGTAATTATAATAAAAAAAAAAAAGAGAAATAAGCTTTCTGTTCATCAAAGAATCCTGAACAAAAAGCATGTCACGGTTTCGACAAAAATATTAAGCGGCGCAACTGATTTTAACATTGATAATAATCAGAAATGTTTCTTGAGCAGCAAACCAGCATATTATTATGATTTCCGAAGGATCATGTGACACCGAAAAATTAGCTTTGATCACAGGAATAAATTACGTATATATACTTATTGAAATATATTCAAAAATATTTTACAATATTACTGTTTCTTTCGTATCTGTGATCAAATAAATGCAGCCTTTATAATAGACGTATTTAAAAGATATTCAAACAGTAGTCAATAAAAGTGAGTTAAATCGTATGTATGCGTATTTAATTTAACAAGTCAGGCGTCTGGCTACATGAAAGAAAGCGCCTCTGAACTACATATGTCCGATAAACTCTAAACTAGATATCAAAGCATACCGACCTTCGAATAGGAAGGTCTCGTTCCAGTGAGGGTTGAGATTCTTTCTTTTGACCTTGGTCTCAAGTTTGTGCTTCTTGTCTGGCAGAAGGTAGAGTTTGACGAATGGATCTGAAGTGCCGGAGAAATCTTTGGCAGGTAAATCCTGGCCCTTCAGGATTTTCACCGTCAGCGTGGAGTCCTGAAAACTGTATCCCACGCTGAACTGGATGCGTCCCAGCTTCTCACACACGGGTCCTTCGTGTTCCTCTTCCTCAGAGCCCGGGGACAGCTTACAAACAAGTGGGACGAGACTGTCTTTAAGCATCTTAATCGCTCCGCATTAAATCATTATTAACAAAAGCACATTTCAGTGTGTCCCGCACCACAATCGAATCTAAATCTGTACCAGGTACTGCAAAAAAAAAAAAAAAAATTGTTAATGAAAACCAAAACAATTAAAATAGTTTCCTTTTAATTTTTTTTTAAATATATAAAAACATATATTTTTTTAATAAAATCTTAATATTAAACAAAGTAGCATAAGCAACTTTGTTTAAGTTGAAGAAGCTAATTTAAAATATTAATAAAGGCAAATATAAAAGTATCACTGAATCTGATTCATGAATTTTTGATTCTAATTAGCAATAGTCAAAAGCACTCAAGTTATGAGTTTTTAGCCATTTTTAAGACAAAATATCAAAAACATTAGTTACATAATCTGAGCTGAAGCACTAAAATTATTCAAATGAGTAAAACTGACATATTCTATTCCTTTTCACACACGTTTACAGAGTTTCGATTAATAAAGCGCAATTTTCACACAATTACTAGAAGAATATCAACTTATGACTTCAAAAAGATATTAATATGCTGGGATATTTGAAAATGTCCTTTTTACATCGGTTTTGCATTTGTTAACACTTCATTTCATATTTCTAACGCGATAGAGCGTTAACGTTCAGCGACAGTCCATGGATATTTAACATTATAAAAACACAGCAATACATATATCAATGTAATAAAGACGTGCCAGGGTTTACGTAAAGCTGGCATTCTTTTTGAAACCGGAAAACTATGTGAAAACAGTGTTGCACAAAAGTGCAGAGGTGCATATTTTTATGAGACCCGGTTGAAATCAGTTGAGTCTCTGGAGGTTCACAATACTGTTCTGTTAGTAACTACTGGCTTGAATCGGGGGCAAACTAACGCAACAGACTCCCCTGCTGCCCAAACATGACTAACGAAACGCCGCACTTGTCAAATATGAGACAAAAAAAGTTGCCGGGATGCTCTCTAATGAGTTGTGAAAAGCTGTTGCCTTCACGTTAATACGCGGTGAAGGGCGAAAAAGTTGGGAACCGTCGGTGGTCTTTACAAACACCTTAGCGATCCATCACTTAAAGTGGTCTGACAAGCAGCAGCATATCGAATTAATGAACTCCCATCCGTGTCAGGACCTTGGCTAAAAGTTGGGCTTAATTTGACACGTCATGCCCCGATGCCCGGACCCCCCGCTGCGAGAGGCTCTCTTAAAGAGGAAGCACCATCATTAGCCCTCATCACGTCTCTTTAAAACCGCCTTACCACCCACGTAATGACACGCAGACCCTGCGAGGGCCGTCGTCTGCGTCCCGGCAGCACATTGTACCGCTTCTAATTACGGGGCTTTTGTGGAGGTGAGTTGCCTTTGACACATCTCTGTGTGTGACTGACTGCAGTGAGGGAGAGCACCAATTACAACACGATGCATCCCTGTGATTAAAGGGTTTACATCAAAACTAGCGCCGCTTCAGAGAAGAGAAGGGCATAAAAGTCTAAAAACTATTTCTGACAATCCCGATATTTGTAAGATATGAAGCTGCATAAAAGTTGGAGTTTTTAGAAAAGCTGTCAAATGGTTAATTTTTGAATCGATCGCATCCAAAATAAGTGTTTGTTTACATGACATGTATGTGTATCTTGTCTATTTATTATGCATGCATAAATACACACACATAGTATATATTTTGAATGTATATATATATATATATATATATATATATATATGTGCATGTTTATACAACTTATATGTTAATATATATTTAATATATAAACAGAACATTTTTGTTAAATACATACATGCACGTTTACATAAAAAATAGACAGTAAACAGAAATATTATGTAAACAAAAATCGTAATTAATCGTTTGCCAGCACTCATTTGCATGCAATCTCAAAATTCTTAAGAAAAAAGTTACAATTCTCAGATATAAAATTAGAATTCAGAGTCAAAAGTTGCAGGACGTAGTCTTAGAATACGTAGAAAAAATATGTAAACTCTTTACAAGTTTAATGAAAAAGTCTGAAATGCAAGAGGTAAGGTAAACATGAAGTTCTGAAATGAAACGAATTAATTATTAATATTAATATTAATTATAGTAAATGTGTAGATCTGGCTCAGATTTCGAATGAAAAGTCTGAATTTTAAGATTTCCATTATTTTATGACTCAGACGTACAAATTTAGAATTTTGAGAAATGGTAAAAAATTTGGAAAACTCAGAATTAGGAGGAAAAAAGTAAAAAAAAAAAAAAAAAAAAAGATTCACAATTACGTTTTGCAATTGAATTATTTTTAATTCCATGGTAAAAACGAAACAAGACAACAAGAAGAAAAAAACTGAATAGCTAGGTGTAATGTGAGATGTCACAACTGTGTGATTTTTTTTATTTTATATAAATATATCAGAATTCTGGGACTTAAATTCAGAATTCAGAGAAAATAAAGAATTGCGAGGCGTATGCTCAACATTTGTAGAAAAAAGATATAAGCTCACAACTACTACAACAATTTGCGATAACCAGCAATTGTGAAAAAACTTAATTAATTGTAACATAAAAGTTGAAAATAGGTTTTTTTTTTTGTTTTACTCATAAGTTTCAACAGAAGATAGATACCATCAGCATGTCACTGGTGACGGAGTTGGCCAGGTCTGAGACGGAGGAGTTAGCGTCTGTCCGGCGGCTGCTCTCGTCTGGGGTCTGACCTTTAGGGCTGCTGCCGGGTTTATTGGATCTGGGAAAGAACGGCAAGATTAAAACAGTCGCTTTTTATAGCGTGTTGCGTTAAAAACGTTCTCCTCTCTGGGTTTTGAACAGCATTGCCTTGCCAGAAACTACTGATTGATGCTAAAACCACGCCATCTGATACAAAAACATCTGTTCGACCGTCATCTTAATTTATAAATGTGTTCAAACTAAATAAAAAGCAACATAGCGTCGTATTAAAAGGTTTGCGATTGCTAGATAGATGCAATTGTTTTTTAAGTCTCATATGCTCACCAAGGTTGATTAAAAATACAGTAAAAACAGCAATATTGTAAAATATTATTACAGTTTCTACTAACTTCTTTGTATTTGAATACGTTTGAAAATTAAATTTATTCCTCTGACGCAAAGCTTCATTTTTAGCATGATTAGCCTGCAGTGTCACATGATCCTCTAGAAATCATTCTAATATGATATGTTAATTAATTAAACTGTCGTAAAGAGTTATGCTGCTTAATGTTTTTGTGGAAACTGTGGCTGGCACTGCAGTAGAAAACCAAGGCAGTTTATTTTGGAACAGAGCTTCAGTAAAGTCACACCGAGCTGGAGCCTGACCTTTGTCCTCACCGGCGAGCTAAAAAAAAAAAAAAAAAAGTGCCATAGTTGTAATACAAGGACATTACAGATCTGTGGAGGTTTGGAATAAATAATAAATGTGACAGTGTTCTGCCTGGGATGAAAAGTATGAAGAAAGGACACAACACAGAAATGCTGCTGCAAGACAAACGTTACGTCACTCAGAACAGCAAAGAGATAAAAGGATGGAAAACCTGCGCGATTAAAACAATTGGTTTTCGTATTAAAGAATGTTTGGATCGAAAGAAAGCCAAAGCACGAGCGTGATTGTCGTCAGAGTAATAGGGTTTAATTATAATCACAAACGTAAGTGCAAAAGTGTTTAACGGATGCAATTACATGTAGGTATTTTGAAAAATATAAGTACAACGTAAAAAACGGGATAAAAAGGGACGTTTTGTGATTGTGAACGTTACATATTAACGAGACCGGGAGGCTGGAACACTGACAAAACACTAACAGGCTTTCGGCTTTTTCCGCTCTCTCTCTTCTGTATAAAGATAACCTTGGAACGCAGGATATACACAGAGATCGGAAACTTGGTCTCAACACATCTGTTGCTGTATATCTCCTGTATTCAGGTATTGCTCCTATAATCCAGCCTAGAAAGATGTTATCCAGTTGAGGATATCTGTTTCCAGGAACACATGTTCTTTACCATCTTCTTTTTTCATCTTTTGTATATGATGTATGTTTACTTGACAGTGTATTAAAGTCATGCTCGGACAAAAACTCTCAAATAAAAAGACTGGACGGTGACTTTGTCCCTGTACCTTACTCCTCTGGGAACTGGGAAGTATCTGGTGGCACTAATTAACTATAAGATCTAACTATACTCTATGGTTAAAAAGACACACTCAACTTTCATGCTGTGCTTATTCCTGCTGTAGTAGTTCAGAGATACTAGAAACTTCCTTTTTTTACTTATAAAGTGCAAAAAAGTGCTCAGTGCGTATTAAACCCAATCTCGCGGGACTTCCATCAATGTGCACATACACTTAAAACAGTACTATTCAGTTCTTCAGCTATCAAGACACGTGTATCCAATCAGTTTGTTTCGAATGACCTTTCCTGCAGCGTGTAACACAGCTCTAAGTGAATGAACTTCCTGCTAAGTTTTAAATCTGAAAGCGCACCGTGTATAAAGTTACTGTCTCTTAAAAGTTGACTTTCTCATTAAAACAAGTCGTAAGCCAGTTTAATGTTAATCAAAAATGAAACATTAGCGCATTGCCTGCCACTTGTTGGTCTTTTTGCGTTGGTCTGAATGAAAATGCCAATTGCTTGCCACTGGGTAACGCTTTCGTAGCATTAAGAGCTCACAAACACTGCTTTAAAAGGAATCGGCCGATCACCAGAGGGGCTTACAAAAATTTAGCGTTAAAATAATAATTAGGAATACAACAAATAAGGTGAAAATAAATTCATATGAGAAAATGAAAGTGTTTTTGACCTTTGCACGGATTTCAACCTGTTGTTGGGAATCTAAATACGAACCTTTCGTAACCATAATAGAGGCACTTGAATCAGCGGCAGACTATTTACAAATAGATCCAGAGGAGAAAACGTTATATAAAACTGGACAAAAATCTTCATTCAAACCATTTGGTTGTACACCGCTAAGGCGAAAAACCGTTTGTAATCATTTCCGTTTCCAATTTCGGAAATACCATATCTATTCCACAAAAATGACAGCTAATTAACTGAACATTTATCTATGTCCACAACAGATGATTTACAGCTAATTCACGGCACTGAATAGAAATTTAATTGTCGATTGGTCTACTGAAGACCACAAGGACAAGTGTACTGTAAATATATTGCTCGGACGACAAGAAATAGCATGTCCATTTTAAAGTTCTCGATCCCTAAAATTCCTAAAAATGTATTTACTGTTTTGAAGATTATGACAGGCCATGGGAAAAATCCGATCGGCCATTTGATCGCATGATACTTAGCAAACAGTTTCCAAAACTGAGACTTGACGGATTCTATTATAGACTTATAGAAACCGTGTTACATGCGAACGGAACCAAGAGCAAGATCTTTCATCACTTTATCATATTATTTTAGTTAGTTTTCTGTGCATTTGGTTTAAACATTTGCTATAACCCTATATAACATGCAAATGTGACATAGAGTAGATCATCTGTACAAAAATGAAGCCTACAGTCACTGTGTTTCTTTTCTTGAGTCTCTTCGGACTGAGCTTTAGTCTGTCCAGAAAACGCTTCCCTGAAACGCGTTTACAACGATACTATCTCATCTATCCACTCATAACAAAGAAGAGCCACAACGGATTTCCACTAATTCAATAATAGGTATTTTTGGATCGGACTGCACATGATTTCTAACAACCTAGAAATGGAGTTGGTCCGGAGGTGAGGATCGAAAAACGAATTATGAACACCAAGCGGTGGCGCCGAAAAGTGTGTAAGCAGATATACTGCACATTTTACTGTACGGAGCATAAGAATAAGACATGGCACAGAATTCCTGAACAACTGCAGACAGAACAACATTGACCTGGTGAGGTCTCAAATATATATGGAAGAGGTGATAAACAGGGCTCTAACATCCCAGACAGCTTAAGTGCGGACTGGTCTGCGCTTTATGGCTTGCCCATTGGTTCTGGGTCAGCGGAGATGATTTTCAATATAAAGCCAGATCTGCGGAGGATCAGATCCAGTGTCTTGGTGGAAATCTTCGCTGTGCAGCTCTGGACGAAGAAGAGAAGGTTTAAAAACCCACGGACCGCAAGGAAAGACATCATTTTCTCTGCCTTAAGGAGCCATAAAAATGGTTAAAATGCATGCACGTTAACGTTTTGAGCTCTGAAATATACAGGATGTATTTAAAGCACGGTGACGAGACTCTCGAGTTTCTAAACCAATCAGTAGTTGCCCATCAGTCTTACTTTTCCAATACAAAAAAAATATAGGCGTTTATTTTAAGACTAGTCTAATCAATTCATGCGTTTCAGTTTCTATCCAGTCTGGGGCTGGACAATATATCACATGATATATTCGTGCGCATCTCGTGAGTAAAGTCGGATCTTTGATTAGCGGTAAACCTCCATCCCCTGTTTTCAAATGAAGCGGCGGTCAATCCACATAGCCGTAGATTACAGACAAGCTACTTTACTTTTACTGACGAGATTCGCTAAAATATACAGGGCGATATATTTCCCTTCTGTAATCCAGGACAATTTTTAGATCTGGATCTCTGGATGAAGAAGAAGTTGTTCCAGCCCAATCTTCCTTTTCATTCATCCATTCAAAAAACATGTACTAAACTATAACTGTACTAATTAATCTAATTTGTGGTCATACAAATCTTTTAACTTAAGTTGTGTGCTATAAAAATATTCACCCGGGTAAATAAAGCTGAAAGCATAAACAGAACAGACACAAAGGCACATTAACAGATCAATAAAATCAGGGATGGCGATGAAAGGAATGTAACGATTGCATTTCAATTTCAATTTCCAGTTCCACTTACTGATTTCGTAATGATTTTAAGCAACTTATGGGTCCCAAATGATTTTATTAATGGCCCTTTGGTGCTTTGGAGGAAGTAATTTGGCTCCAGCTATATACTAAACAAAAATAAGAGCAAATTGCTCCTACAAACACCAGAGCTTTGTTACAAAATCTACTGAGCTGCCTATGCAAACAGCATTTTTAAGGCATTGTAAGTGCATTCTTCATGCTAAGGGCTCTAAAAGGTAGTTTGCACGATAATGCTGCCTTCTAAGATACTGTCTTTTGGGCCTAAATCGACGAAACCAAAACACTTCTAAAACGATTTAATAGGTAATGGAAGGAAAGCATAAAATGAGAACATCTGCCTTGGCACCTAACTGAAAGAGCTGAAGTACTAAAATGATTAAAACAAACAAACAAAAAATGATTGAAACAAAAATGGAGAAATATAAAAAGCAACTAACAAAATTGCTAAACGTTAAGCTAAAATGAAAACAGGAAATTAAAATTAGTGCTGTCAAACAATTAGTCGTGATTAATCACATTCAAAATAAAAGTTTTTTTGTTTATATTATGTATAATATAAATATATATGTATATTGAAAACGTTTATCTTTATACATTTTATATGTAAATATATTTAATATATAAACACAATATTTTTAGATATATTCATGCATGTGTTTATATTTATGTGCATATTTATAATAAATATACACACATGTAAACAAAAACTTTTATTTTGGATGCTAATTATTGTTTGACAGCACTATTAATAAATACGATAAAAATACAAATAATATTAAAAATAATACAGACGCTGTCTCTCTTTTGCTATAAAAGCACATCAATAAAAATGACATAAAAAATAAAATTGCTACTATTTAAAGTAATTTTTTGGTTCATCATAAAAATAACAAAAGCATATTATAATTAAAAAACCCTTTCTCATTGTAAAACAATTACTCTGTTGTGAACCAATCAGATGTGACCCTGAAACAAGCCTTGGGTAGCCTAAACACAATACAATAAAAATTCCAGTTTGATTTTTAAGCTGCAAAGCAATGACCTCGAATTCATTGAGATTGCGTTCATTCAAAAAACGAGCCGGCAAGTCATTTACAAACGAAAGCCAGGATTTCTCCTGTTCTTTTCCGGGGGACAAACGCTCGCTTTCAAGATCCAGCTTTTCTGTAAAAAGTGAAGCGCTTGATTCCCGACCTTAAACCCGACACCATACAGAAAAACCGTCGAGCAAATGCACGCTAGCTGTGACATGGCCCCTCCGGTTGCTACGAGCCGCAGTGGAACCGAAGGAGTCCAGCGCTAATAGACCTGTGATGAGTTTGTGGGAATATGGCTGCCAGAGGGGGGAGACGAATCGCCGCCTTTGACTTTTCTTCCCCCGGGGGAAGAAAAGGAGAAGAAACAAGTACCGTTGGCACGGCAACTATAGAGAGAGAGCGAGAGACGGCGAGTGCACCTGGTGTGGGGAATGCTGGGAGATACGAGTGACAGGCAGACTCATGACAGACATGCCGTCTGAAGAGTGATGATCCACCCACCCACAAACACGTCCTCGTGAGACAGCCTCAGTCGTCATTTCATAACACCCCGTCTGAATTTGTCTCCGTCAGAGTAATTTCCTCTGGCTGTAATGATGATCAGAATGACACGGTCAGGGTCTGAGGGGTTATAGTGACCACGGACGCTCCTTACCTTCTTGAGTGACATGACAGAAAGGCATTGTTTCTGTCACATAGTGCAGTGATGCCCTGTGAGGTTTTGGGTTAAACTTGAATGGGTTTTCATGGCTTGATCGTTCTATAAATGCATTATTGACTTCAACTGACCTGTTTAGCTCCTCCTTCCTTAACTCAAAATGTGCTCTGATTGGTCAGCTGACCCAGCGCGCTGTGATTGGCAACTGTTCCGTAACTGACACGCCCCTTGTATCAAAACGGCGTGTTTCGTCTGCTCTGCTGGAATTATTAATGATGGCGTCTGCTGTTTTACAAACAACATGATTGTTTCAAAACGGTAATATATTGTGGGTGGGAGTTATTTGAATGAGCAATATATTGTCAATATATTATTTTAGAGCAGACTTTCAGCTTTGCAACCTTACAGATCTTTTTTACACTCTATCTGCAGCGCCACACACTAACTAAAGCTAAAATAAGTGAAAAAAAAAAAACATAACAGGACCACTTCAATATGATTTCGATCCTTGAAGTCAATCTTAAATGGATAGTTCACTGAAAGTGTATAAATCTAAGATTAAGTCGTATTTACTTTCCCTTGTCCCTTGGGTCATTCTGAACTGACTTTCTTTCTGCGCAAAAGGTACAGAAACAATTTTCACTCAGAAACTACTAGCGAATTTGATTTCATCACAAGGAGATTCAATTAAGGATTTTTTTTTTTCACAACAGAATCGTTTTAGCCCCCGAAAGCAATCTACTCATTTTCTCCTAAAACACCACTGGCACTCATTCTTGAGGAGGTATTAAGACAAGGCAATGGAGTTTCTTGAAAACCCTTCATGCCAAGGACCCCAAGATATGATAAATTTCACAATACGCAAAATGCAATTACATATTTTATACCGACTCATTTATACTGTTTCAAAGTCAAAACAAATGAGCGATATATTACGTGGAAAATATTCACCGTTTAAAAATATATACGAATATATGAAATATAATATACAGGATAGCTGAGTCAAATATACAGAAGCTAATTTCAACTGAATAACTCTTTCCATGATAAATAGCAGCTCTACAGAAAATAGACACCAGAACCTATTCTTAAAAATACATTTGAGGAAAGACGACTTGAAAATGTAGAAATACACACCGGTTTGTGTTTGGGACAAAAATGTATGGCAAAAAGATATTTTTACAAAGTGAAAATACCAGCGTTATATAGAGATATGCTATTTACACTTAAAATTGACTTTTAAAATAGTTACACAATGTTAAAATAGCAGGATTTTCCGCTCTTTATACTACTTATTGCAAATAGTGGCAATTATCTGCACTATAGCGCATTATAAAACAGTATGCAATAATAACTAGTTGAGTTAAAATTTCAATTTTAATTCAAACGATTAAATGGGTGAATAGCTAGCACGCATTTGGTTAAAAATAACCAGCTGGCTTAAGAGCTTAAGATGCCAAAAAAGACAATAATGTCAGAGATGAGGCACGAAAAAAACATTTCTCTTATTACATGTAAATGCTTTATAAACCCAATGAAGAACGTGCAAAAAAAAAATAGGATCAATTCACATCCAATGCAGTATTTTCTCGCTAGAAAACGGTGATGATTCTTTCACATTTCCAAGACATAGTTGCGCATCGGCGTTCGCATCCCAAGTTCCTATACGTTTCTTCCCACCATATCAATTGTGCAAGGTTTTCTGTCGATTTCTACATAAGCACGAACGAGTAACCGCAAGCCAATCTACATGCGGCCTTTGTTCGCATCCACATTTAAGGTTTTTATATCTAAAATCCTTCCATTGGTGGAAGATCAGGAGGTCATCGCAGACTCCACTGCATTAATGTCTCCCGCAGGGCTGCATGGAGACCGTGTAAGCATCAGATTTTAACCAGCGCTAAACTCCGCTGAGGTTGTTATAACCTTCCGAAGCATGTTTAAAAGGTTATATTGCGATACCAAGGTCAACACCGGACTAAAAGCAAAACAAAATGATTGCATTTGCATTCATATTCATTTTCTTGGCAGGCGGTTTCTTAGCAAAGTGACCTGCGGGAGAGTGAATGTATTGTGCTACGACAATTACATCAGGTACCAAAACACAGTCTGGATCCAGATTGACGCGCGGCTCTCTGGGTGACAGGAGACGGCCAGCTGGGTGATTATTTATAAACTGTGCTGGGCGCAATTCAGAAGCAAAAAAGACTCTGAGACGAACAGCCGGGGTAGCGCGACATTATGACACCGCTGTTATTTCGGTGCCTAATATGGAAAGAATAATAAAAACCATCAGTGAATAGACCCCAAAAAACCGAATTAGAAGAAAAAGATAATTTTTCAACAAATGGTCAGTGAATCAATAAGGCACCGCACTTTCCAAAAATATTGATCTTCAAACTCGGGGTAATGCATTCACGATCTAAATTTTACGTGAGCCTCGTGTGAAAAAATATCAGCAAATGGAAATGGCTTTAAAAATCGTTTGTTTTGTGCTCAGATGAAAAACAGCATCACGCAGATCTGAAACAGTATGAGGCTGGGTAAATGTTTTCAGCGAGTCCTTGAATTTCAATTCCAGTTTAGGCCTGAGTGACAAAAGTAAAACGCACGCTTTACAAAGCAACCTTTCCACCGAAATCTGAGCGCCGAATCTCTCCACATAACAACAACGACGAAACAGCATCAACACGTGGCTGCTATTAACTCTGTTTGAGCTTTTAAGGTCTGATAGATAAAGGAGCTTTGAGATAACATTGATCTGATGCTAGATCAAGCGTCTGCTAAAAAATTAGAGACAAGAAGTCTCTTCAGGCTATACGCACACACACACACACACACACACATATATTACATGACAAAAACTGTAGTTAGTAATGTAATTAAATTAAATATTTTAGGTATTATATACTATTTAGATTACTTTTGACTTCTCATTTTCATTGCTATTATTGTTATTATTTATTTACGGCTATTATAGCATAATTATTGCTATTGCCGTTGTAATCATGTAGTCCATAAAAAAGCACTTTAAAATGTTAATTAAGATTTTTGTTTGCATAATATGTGTGTATACTGTGTGTTATTATTTTTATTTAAATACACACGCATAGAGTTTATTTTTCAGAAGTTATTTGTATGTATCAAATGTACTTAATAATATAAATGATATATAAATACATATACGTATACACATATACATAAATCATATATACACATAATAAATATACAAGGAACACTTTTATTTTGGATGTGACTAATCACGATTAATCCTTTTAGCACAAAATGCAATCTAATTACAGTACTTAATTTTTGAATCTGATTATGTAAAGCAGATTACATCAGAATAAATAATTTATTTCCCAGCTCTGTAGATAGATAGATAGATAGATAGATAGATAGATAGATAGATAGATAGATAGATAGATAGATAGATGGATAGGTAGATAGATAGATGGTAGATAGATAGATAGATAGATAGATAGATAGATAGATAGATAGATAGATAGATAGATAGATGGATAGGTAGATAGATGATAGATAGATAGGTAGATGGATAGATGATAGATAGATAGATAGGTAGATGGATAGATAGATAGATGATAGATAGATAGATAGATAGATAGATAGATAGATAGATAGATAGATAGGTAGATAGATGATAGATAGATAGGTAGATGGATAGATGATAGATAGGTAGATGGATAGATAGATAGATAGATAGATAGATAGATAGATAGATAGATAGATAGATAGATAGATAGATAGATAGATAGGTAGATAGATGATAGATAGATAGGTAGATGGATAGATAGATAGATGATAGATATATAGATAGATAGATAGATGGATAGGTAGATAGATAGATAGATAGATAGATAGGTAGATGGATAGATAGATAGATAGATAGATAGATAGATAGATAGATAGATAGATAGATAGATAGATAGATAGATAGATAGATAGATGGATAGGTAGATAGATGGATAGATAGATGGATAGGTAGATGGATAGATGATAGATAGATAGGTAGATGGATAGATGATAGATAGATAGATAGATAGATAGATAGATAGATAGATAGATAGATAGATAGATAGGTAGATGGATAGATGGATCATTTTAGACCCTTTCTTCACCTGTTTGAGAGCTATTCCCAAAACAAACCAAAACCATCCAACCATCCCAGGGTCATTTGGCAATCTGTCAAATGTTTTCCTGACATTTACTTTGAAGCAACACTTCCAAGTACCCACCAATCATTAATTCAAGGGAGTAAATTTCAGCCGTGCTCCATGAGTCCGCAATTATCATCATCATTACTGGCAATTCGGCCACACGGCAGAAAGGCGATATCATTCCTCTGAAACAAATGTCAGAAAGAGTGGGTGAGACAAACAGAGGAACAAACCCAGTAGAGCATCATTAGAGTGGCCAGCGCTCTTCAGAGCAGCAAATCGTGTTGATAATTGTGAGGAGGGCGAAGAAGAGCTGAGGATGAGTGTGGGAGGAAGCCTTGTGTTTTTCTGAATATTCTAGCTTCTCGTTTAAGCACATGGCCATTCGGGATTTCAAAAAAGTGTGGATACATTCTTGTCTCTGGAGCTAAATATCAAAGCAACATTTTTAGCAACGGGCTAGAAGCGTCCCTGTCGGCTTTAGTGGTTAAAAACGTCTGAAATATTTCATTGGACAAAAGGCTTTGTCTTTCTGATCTTCTATCTCTTCCCAGAGAAACATTTTTATTTCATTTAATCTTCACTAGAGATAAATCTAGAGAGATTCTGTTGTTTTTGCTTTAGTGTAATATTTACTACCTGGTCTCATGGCAGAAATGTACCTGGGTGCACTTTTTAGCGAGACACAAAATACATTCCAATAAGTACATATCAACGCAAGTTATCATCAGTAAAGCGTCATTTTCGCACAGTTATTTGAGCAATATCATGTGGATTTCAAAACAATATTAACATGCTGGGATATTTGAAAACTGGTGCTACTGAACGTTAGCGTCACACATATCCAGCTTCATGTCTATGTGTTTTCACAGACGGTACAATAATACACAGCAATACATACCTGAGAGACGAGGAGCTCTGGTCTGATATCAACGTAATAAAAAAGGAAGCTGAGGACACGGCTGACATATTTTGAAACATTATCGGTCTTTTGATTGGAGCGCCAATCAGTCCATGGACATTTCTCTTCCAAAATGGTATTGCACAGAAAGTGGTACATATTTTCAGACCAGACTGAATATTCTTGCCAATAAGATTCTTTTATCAAGTTCAAAAGTCCAGCATTTATTTGAAACATTTTGCAGTTTTTTTTTTAACTGGCTTTGTGATCAATTTAATTCTTGCTGAATAAAAGTATTATATTTGCTGACTGAAATACAATACCCTTTCTAATTCTAAGCTGCTTATTTTTTTTAAAAAGCCTGTTTTTTCAAATATAATGTAGCATTTTTGCTTTTAACAAACCTTTGTAAGATTCATATGATCTCTTAATCACCAGAAAACTGCCACAAAGACGTCTATCATCCTCTGAGCCAGGTTGCAACTATTTGTTCATTTGGCATGCAATACATTATTTTATGCCTAGTCCTGTTTTTAAGGTGGAACGAGAAGAAGTCATAAGAAACAGCAACAGAAAATTGCAGATTTAATAAAAAAACATTACATTTTAAATACATCTTGCATTTTGCTGCTTTTGTTATTTTGTTAAGAGCATTATTTTTTATTTACCTCTGAAACGGTTGGCTTAAGTGGTTAAAATCGCTGATGTGTTTCATTGAACACTAGAATTTGTCCTTCTACTGCTTCCAGACAAACATTTTTATTGCTCAGGCATTGCTCTTTCAGCACGGTGCTGTTCACTATAGAGACAAATCTAGAGAGACTATGTTGTTTTTTGCTTTATTTTACAACAACACTTTCTCCTCTCAGTTCACAGTGGCTTCTTTGGGATCGTCTGGACATGCTCAGTGGCCCAGTGTGTCCCAGCTGTCTTCCTAAATCCATTTAACAGGGTCTCTGTTCACCTTACCTACACCACTGTGAGGGTGAACATGCGGCCCGTCGGCCTCCAGGTTTACAGCATGGTTTTGGATGTAGTCCTGGACAGATCTCGATTCATAAACAGACTCTCAGGAAATTACTGAAGTGCATTTTGCTCCGACAGCATTAGAGGCACGTGGCTATTTAACGTGTAACTCTAGCATTTTTGGCCAGGACATATTCAATGGCCTAGGGTTTGTAGATCTGTAAAAAAAAAAAAAAAAAAAAAAAAATATATATAATATATATATATATATATATATATATATATATATATATATATATATATATATATATATATATATATATATATATATATATATATATATATATATAATATATATATAAATACTTATATATATATTCTTAATACCTTATATAAAATTTATATATAAAAACTACAAATCTAAAAAATCTATAAAAATATAAAAATATTGTTAGAATTTAAAACACTGGTTTGTATTATAATGTATTTTAAAATGCAATTTATTAAATTGTCAGCATCATTACTCCCGTCTTTAGGGTCACATGATCCTTCCGAAATAATTCTAATGTGCTTCTTTAAGGATTCTTTGATAAAAGAAAGTAAAAACGACAACAACAAAAAAACCCAAACAGCATTTATTTGAAAAATATGTAAACGTTTTACTTGTAAAGTTTTTGTAATCGATTTAATGCATAACTGCTGAATAAAAGTATTATTATTATTTTTTTTTTATAAAATATTTTTGAGTATTTACTAAAAAAAGGACTTCACGCTCCTTAAGGCAACAACAGTAAATTATTATTAGAATTTAAAACTGGTTTCTATTTTATTAAATTTGATTAAATAATATGAAATTGTTATCAGCCAATGCAATAATCAAAAATTTGGACAGAATCCAGCTGATAAATCAGTCTGTCATTAAAGTGCCCCTATTATGTGTAATGAAAGGTTTATATTTTGGTTTTGGGAGTACCTAACTGCTTATTTGCATTCATTTTTACCTTACTTGCTCAACGACTCCTAAATGATTTGCTCAACAATTAATTTTTCCAAACCCCTCATTTGCGTGAGGCTAATCTGTGGTGATTAGTCTGATTGGTCTCATTTTCATCTGATCATGCCTGTAATGCCTTCTTTTAAGATACGTTAACTTTCAGATTTAAAACTTTGCAGGATGTTTTCATTCACCTAGAGCCCGTGTTACACTCTACATGAAGGGTATTTTTCAAAAATCCATAATAGGGTCACTTTAAAGCGCTGTGTATGACAGTCAAGGACAGACCTGTGAGCACAGTCTATTATAAGCAGTGCATTACACTCAGAGAGCAGAGTATATAAACCTGTGGCCATGTGCTTCTCTGGCCTTCAGGCAGGTTATCTGTAACTGTCATAGCGGCAATACCACATAAACTAATGAGGTGTTTTCTGTATCAGTGTACACACGTGTGTTTGTTTCCTCAGAGCTGTTTGAGCGTCCTTCTCTGAACCGAAGACACAGATGGATCTCTCCTGAGCCTCGTGGGCCTGACACTCATGTGGCCTGACAGCTTACCACCGCTGTGATATCAGCCGCCACTCGGCGTGCCAACAGCCACCTAGAAGGGTCTGAACTTCAGTAAAGCAGAGACAACGGCATTTATTAGTAATTTAATGTCGCTGGGGTTTTTATAGCATTGTTCTCCTATCATTTTTTCTACCATTCAAAAATTTGGGATTTGTAGGATTTTTTTTGGTAACACCTTACTTTACGCTCACACCTATCAGTTGCTTACTAGCATGCACATTTGAATATTAGCCATTTATCAGTGCACATATTAATGCCTTATTCTACATCCCTAATCCTACCCAGTACATAAACTTAACCACTACCTTACTAACTATTAATAAGCAGCAAATTAAGAATTTATTATTTTTAGAATTTAGAATTTTATTCTTCTTTTTTTTTTTTTTTAAATGAAAAAATTAGTCACTAATGCTGAGCGATGCTGTATTTATAAAATAAGGTAAAAACGGCAATATCCTTAAATATGATCACGAATTAAAATACCTGTATCCTTATTCTATACTTTATAGAATGCAACGTATTTCTGTAACGCGCAGCAAAAATTTTCAATCTCATAACTTTGTTTTGTACGATTCGGCACGATTCGCTCTACGCCTCAGTGACGTGTGGGTTTAGGGGCGGGGTTAGATGGAGGTCATTCGTACAAATTCATGCGAATTGTGCGTACGAATTCATACAAATTTAGCAAAAAATCGTATGAATTTGAATGAGCGAGGCCATACGAATTTGTAGGAATTAGCCGTCTCGTGCAATATGAGATCAGGCTGAAATTGTCAGCATAATTTCTCCAATATTCAGTGTCACATCATCTTTCAGAGATTATTTTAATATGCTAATTTGCTGCTCGAGACTAAAAACCTTTTTTTTTGTGCGTAACCAGCGACTTTTTAGGATTCATTGTTGAACCGAGTGTTAAAAAAAAAAAAACAGCGTTCACTTGAAATAGAATTTTTGATAACACAAAAATGTCTTTAAAAAGAACACGCCACTATTTATGAAAATAGGCTCATTTTCCAACCCTCCTAGAGTTAAAGGGTAATCTTAAACGCTGGTTTTGCCTAAAATCAAATACTTTCCAAATCTTGAACTTGGAAGCAAACCAAAAAGATTATTCACGCCGAATGAATGATAAGTTTAAGCATCAGTGCAAGAACTGAAAGTGCTTTGCATTGTTAAACGCTCCAGCTAAAACAAAACGAGAAAAATCCTGTTACGAAACAGATTTTATTTCTGCTCGGATGATTCACATTTGAAGCCATAAAAAGGCTGAAACGTCAACAGAACTCTATATTAATGCGGCAAGTTGCGACGTGCTGTGAAATGGGAGAAAACAATATAAATTTAGAGGAAGAAGGAGGAGAAGACTAGAATGGATGACTTGAAGGGCTGGGGCGGGAGGAGATGAGAGCAGTGAACATATGAGGCAGGCAAGCAGTGAGAGATGAGCGTGACAATGTGGAGGTGTGTTGATACACACGTGCACGATGCATGGAGCTAAACTGTCAACATGTGAATAGACGCCAATGATGGTTGCTGCATGATGGATGATGTTCCCATGAATGTCCAACCGCCTGTGGAGAACGGAAACCCACGTACGAGTGAGCCGCTGGATCCACTGGTGCTGAACCACAGCATCGCCCGACGGACCGAATGATATGTGGAGAGCGTGACAAGTGCTTCTTTCAGCTTGGAGCTCACGCCGCCACACAAAAAATGCGGCACTCTTTTAAAAAAAAAAACATACCGGGTTCTGCGTTTGGTCTAAAACGGGGAAAAAACCTCGATGCACCGGACAGAGTGTAGGAATGCGCACGAAATACATTCTGCATGCAAATTCGGTTTCTGCTAGCAACAGCTAAACGGTAAAATCAATAATGAAAACAACCAAGACAATTAAATACGATTTCAAGTTTACCTTTCTCTTTGGAGTTTTACAAGCTGTTAGTGCATAGACATGTTCCCAAAACTAAATCTCAAAACCAAAGAGATATTTTTTATAAAATGTATGACTTGTCCACGCCCCCCATTTCTCTACGTCACGGTGTGGGTTTATTTTCATGACACTGCCTAAATGTTGACGTAAAGAAGAAAGGTGGAGCTATCGTTCTTGATCGCTCGATCGTTCCATTTTCAGGAGACAATGATTTTAGGCTCCAGCGCTTGATTACAAAGGCATCGAAAGACATTTTTGTGTTATAAAAACCAATCAAGTAAATTTTTGCTCATAATACAGAGATACATTTGCTATATATTTTCACAGTGACATTAGACAGAATGTTGGATAACTTTTATTTAATTCCTATGGCCTCGCTCATTCAAAAAATACGATAAAATGTAAAAATAAAATATAATTGTCATACTTATCAAGAATGAAGGTTAAGGCGTAATCCTGTGTATTTCAAAATTCTATATATATATATATATATATATATATATATATATATATATATATATATATATATATATATATATATATGCGTTCTCATATGATTCACATTATATGTTCGTGAATTTCTATGCATGTCACAGGTTTAAGTCTGAATTCCCTCTCTTTGGTCTTCAAAAATATCTAAAATTAATTTAGTGACATGGAAATATAATATTTAGTAATTAGCAATTAAGGCTACTTTTTTAATCGTTTGTGATAAATCTCAGGACATTATGAATTACAAAACAGGATGTTAATTTCAGACCTAACAAATGAATGGGGGAAGAAATAATATTTCAGTATTCTATGAAATATATGTTATTATGAAAATCTTGCCAATTATTATTCCCAATATTACACATATTTTTTTTCATGATATTGTGCGCCAAAAACGCATTAATATGCAAATTAGATTTTGTTTATACATGCATTTTATATAATGAGAAAACCCGTTTTTACATTTCACATTTTGCACATCAAGCGAACAACACCTCGACAAAAACGAAGTTCAAAATACACAATAAATAGATGCCACTTGCTGAATTAAACATGCATAACATGGTCACGTGACAATGTAGTTTCTCCTGAAATAGCAACATAACGTATTGTTTCAGAGACGGCGAGCATTACGCAGTAGACTAGTGTTCTATTTCTGGTGCTCGGGTTCATCCAGCCTCTACGGGGGAAGCCTTCAGCTGCTTGTATTACCTGAGGTATTTCTCACATGAATTAACATGCTGAAGTTTGATTTTGCGATCTAGTTTAAGACTTTTCTGTGTTGCTCCTCTTTCATCGGGCCCAAAAGCATTCTCGCAGTCTCTTTAGAGTTAATTAGTACTTTCTGGTGCACAAATAACTATTATTACGGCTCATATTTAGGTAGAGTGACCACATTTCCTCGGACACGTCCTCTTTTTTTGGATCTTAAAAAAATGCATCCGGCTGGGATTTCTAAATCGCCCCCCAAAACGCCTCTTGCTCTATCCACTGTGTGTGCGGTTTGCATTAAAGCTGTTTTCTTAACCCCATTCGCGCTGAGCTCCTGACCGCCATTGCCTGCTCACGCAAACATTTTAATATTCAATATATCTAACCTTTGTGCCCCCGGGGAGCTGCTATGCGCTTGTGTTGGATGCAGGGTTGCCAAATCTGCATTTTTTTTTTTTTTTTTTTTTTGCACAGAATTGGCTGATCGCTTCAGTCTCATAGACTTAACCCGGAGTCGTTTCCACGTACTGGAACATCACAGAGACTTTGACTTGATCCTGACTGGAACTAGTAGCAGATCCTGTAGACGTTCACCCGCAAACCGATACATTACATATCTGTAATCTGTGTAAAGTAAGAACAAATCAGAGGCAGAAGCGCTCGAAAGCGCGGCATCTTCGGCAGTGCTGAGTCGCATTCGGCGTCTGATTGTCATTTGCGAAAACGCTGTTTGATGAACGTGTCCAGAGAGCAGCTGCAGGAGCGCAAGGCTGTTTGGAGACGTGGTCAAGACGCCGCTGACATCTCCCCGTCTGCTGCTCTCATTTGATCATGCCGCGCATCTCATTTACAATTCAATTCGTGCACGTTCCACTGCAATTAAACGCCCTCTGACACACACACACACGCAGAGTGGATCCTTAAAGTCACAGGATTATACATCTGTCCTGCAAAATATTTGCGGACGATGTGATGTGCACACAGCGAACACTGTGTTTGACTGATACTGTGGTTTCACTGCACAATGAATCGCAAGAAAACATATTCCCGGCGCGCTTGATCTAAAGCGCTGAAGTTGTGAATGATGTAACGGAGCCGATCGTATATATCCTAGACAGACACAGTCCAGTGCACCAGACCATCATCCCTTATAAAAGCCGCCGATGGCCTGTCGGACACATATGCATCACGCACCGGCGGAGCGCTGAACCGTGCAGCCCAGCGCGCATTAACCCGTCTTCCTCCGTGAACCCTGTCGCCCAAACACGCGGGAGAGAGTCAAAGCTGTATTTATGTCGTGCGCGCGCGCGTCTCTCGCTAAGCCCAATGCTGTCACACTTGGCCGCTCTTTATTTCCATATCACTAGGAGGGTGATATTGAGCCGGCCCGGCCCTACCTCTCTGGCTGAGCGCTTCCAACGCTATCTGTGCACGTGTGTGTGTGTGTGTGTGTGTGTGTGTGTGTGTGTGTGTGAACGCGAGAGGGAAATAGCTCGCACGTGTGTGTGTGTGTGTCTGACAGTGACTTAAGCTGTCCGTCTCAGCACGATGCTCCTGCTCAGAAATGACACGCAGCGGCGAATCTGGCGACAATGAGGAGGGCAGCGGTGAGGAAGATGACTGGAACGGGCGGTTTCCTTGAAGTCCACGTCGGATCTCATGTTTTACCTTCATTAACCTTTGGAATGAGTGATCGGCCCCGACGAAGCTCGACGTTTAACATCACTTGAGCTAAAATCAGAGTGTTAAAGGACTGGCTAAATTCTGTCATCTTTTACTCACCCTCGTGTCGTTCCAAAACCTGTTTGACATTCTTTCTGTATATAACAGTCGGAAATGTTTCGTGAGCAGCAAATAATCACATTAGAATGATTTCTGAAGACTGAAGTAAAAATTCAGCTTTTCCTCGCAGAAAATAAATCGCATTTTAAAAATATTCAGATAGACAATTTTTTTGAAACTGAAAAAATATTTGACTATTTTTACTTATTTTTACAAATAAGTGCAGAATTAGTGTGACCTCTTTCAAAAACATTTTTACATCTTACCTGTTTTCAACCGTTTTTGAAACGTCAGGTGATCAAAAAACTAAGATGCAAGTAATTATTTACTGGTTTTATTTTCTTTTAGTGTGCAACCGCAAAGATTCACTGCAAAGATCTGACTAAAAAGAATAATCAGGTCTTTCCAACCATTCTGTTTGATTCAGTTCACAAAAACAGCCTGAATAATTTGGTCGCAAAAACCAGCGATTCGTTTCTCAAGTTCAACGGACTGCCTTAATGATTCAGTCTTTAGTGAAATAGAAAATGGCGACAACTCCATTTAGGCAGCCGCCCGAACCGACTTACGGACTACATTATGATGCATCCGGTTATTCTTTATAATTGCAACCTTATTCTGTGAAAAATCTGTGGAAAAGCCGAAAAGTGATACAAGTTTGGAACAAAACGAGGGTGAATAAGCGACGACAAAACGCCCCTTTGTGGATGAACCATTTCTTTAAAGTGCTCAGACAGCATCAATGAAACCAGAATATCAAAAAAAAGAAGCCCTTTGTTTTTACAGTACCACCTGCAGTTCACTCAACAATGGCAGGATATCTAGGGATATCCTCTCGTGTACCAATCAGTGCGTCTCCGCTGCAATGATTCCAGCGACACAGACAAACAAAAATACATGACTGGAACAGCAAGCTGGGAAATGACACACACCTTAAAACACTTCGAATCCATTATGTCACAATGCAGTCAAGGGCTCCACTTCAGGGACGTCTTGAGAAGGAAACTTGTCTTGTTTCTCTCTCTCTCTCTCTCTCTCTCTCTCTCTCCACAGGCTGAAGCGGACGACTCTATTCTCACAAGCCAGACTTCTGACTAATGGCATACAATAGCTTATTCTGTGCAATTTTAGCAGCCCCTTTATGATTGTTGCTGTACAAATGACTTCACCGCAATTAATCGGCTGTCACGGACACTCTGCAGGCGGTCCACGGGCGCTTGTCTGGAGCCGCCGGAGTGGCTGGGTGGAATAACTCATTTCCTGTAGTTACATCACGAGAGAACCAGCACACATATCTAAAGGAACCCGCCCACTCTATTGATCACTGTGTCAGCGTCGCTTACTCGATCATGAAGGTGTGGAGAAAAAAAAAGAAAAAAAAAAAATAGTAAAAATTTTTTTTAGGTAAAATATATGGGGCTCTACGATATAGCCATTAAACATATATTTTGATTGTTTTGTGGTTTGGACTGCAGGTTGATAACCATTTGACATCTTATACTGCTGCTACATAAGATATTCAGAAAAAAAAAAAGTTACTTTAATCCCAACAGTGTGTGTATATATATATATATATATATATATATATATATATATATATATATATATATATATATATATATATATATATATACACACACACACAGACACACAATATAATTAAATTAATTTATATAATGTATTGCTCTATTATTGTAAAATTAGTCTAAAATTATTGCAATATTTATATACTGAAAATCTAAATATTCAGTAATACACTTTAAAAATTTATTTTAAGAAATTCTTAAAAATCATTTGATTTTTAATATATAATATATTGTTACACAACTGTAATTTTAAGATTACTAACATATTGTAAAATCAATTATACATTTCATTATAATAATTATAATTTTATTATTATTATAAAATATTTGTATTTATAATATATATTTATATTTTTATGCTTTCTTTTAATAACTATTGAATTGTAACCCTTGAAATACCAACGGTTAGGTGTATCTAGTACAATATGTACGAATTACCATAAGATCAGTGTAAAAAGTCCACACACTGCTTTTGAATACACTCGCATTTTGATTGACAGTCATGTGTCATTTGTGCAACACAGCACTGTCATTATTTTTAAACGTAACTTTAAATATAGGTCGCAATACCTATAGGGTCGTTTTTTGTTGACTCACTTCAAGGAGCCTTTATCGTGTATCTGCAATGATCTGCAAGCAAAAAATGTTTGAAATGGGTAAAAGCCATACGAATCCGGTGCTCTTTGTTTTCTCAACGCGTGTATGAGTATCTTCAGCCGGTGGCCACCGTTTCCCAGTGTACCTCACACAGTTATAAATCACAGCGCCGTGAGCACACGGGAGACGCGCAATTGTACGCACCGCGAAATTAACCACGAAACAAATAAACTCCGAATGCATGAGCACTCGGTAGGGGCCACCGGCGTTGCAGACCACATCTGATGCCCCGCTGCTTGATTCGCGAACCCAAACGGCCTTTGCTACTCAATGCCGATCCATAAACATAATACGGCCTCGTCCTCTCACGAACACACATCATCCGAATGCGCTTTCTGCGGCTGCAATCATACTCATAAGTGGCTCGCACAGGACAACGTAATGGAAAGCTGTAATTGAGCTGCGGCAGGTGGATATCGATACAGATGCATTTCTCATACGAACGGCTTGTTTTTCGAACGGATTGATTCGGCCGGGCTCCTGGGGAGTGGCTTCGGGGCGCTGTTACGCCGTGATTCATTTCAAACTGGGCCACGGGAGGGCGGAGGAGCGAGAGCGAGGGATGAGAGCGTAAAGGAGCATGATTATTTTAACACGGAGAGCACAAGCGCTTTGATGAAGAGCTCGGGTATCGGGGGAGCAGGTTAAGGCAGCGTCTGAGCGGATGTTACTCACTCTTCCTCTCTGGTTATACCCTCAGAGGAGTCAAGTTGGTCTCGCACTTCTCTTTTGGCGTGACGTATAGGCTTTTATGAGCTGTGTGTGAGAGACAGAGACGGCGGTAAATGCTGTAATGGAGAGCAGGGTTAGGAAGCCACTAAGCGAATGGCAAAAGGTAAAGAAGAAAGGCTGTTAATATACTGTAACTACATTTTTCAGAGGTGTGACGGAGAAAAAATATCACACTTTTCTTTTCCGATGTGCTGCAAGTGTCAAAAGGAGTCCTGAGTCCTTGTTATACGACCTGAATTCTGGAAATGTTGCTATGTTTATTAATAATAATAATAATAATAACAGGTCTGATGTCAAATAACTTAGTTGCTAAACCATTTCCAATTTTTTTTTTTTTGCTTTTTAGCCTCCGAACCAACTTTTTCTGAGACGGGTATCATATTTGAAATGAGTTCATTTTATGAATAAAAGTAAATTTCGGTTTCTCTGTTTGAAAGGTTTTATTTTTTAATTTTTAATAAAAAAAAACTAAATCCAGTTGTAATAATAAATGTTTCTTGAGCAGCAAAGTAGTATGTTAAAATATTTTCAAATTTAAAGCATCATCTGACGCTGAAGACTGGAGTAAAGATGCTGAAAATTCAGCTTTGCATCAAAGGTATAAATTACATTTGAATATATATTCAAATAGAAGATGGTTCTTTTAAATTATAATATATTTCACAATATTATTCTTTTACTGTATTTTCATCAAATAAATGCAGCCATATGTAAGCAGAATCATAACACCAAAATGGGAATAGTAGCATACTAGACTCTGACTATACAAATTAAATTTAAATTTAATTACAGAATTTAATTTGAAATATAAAAAATAAATTAATAAACGGTGTACAGACAGACAGATGACCTACTGCACTCCATTGTCACTCCTTCCCTGGTCTGCTATGTGAATGAATAAAAAGCAGGAACTTCTTTAAAAACCCCAAAAGCGCATGATTTGTGTGTGTGTTGTATGCTAACGGAGGCTGGTGGGTGTGACCCTGCTGTTGCCCTAGTGACAGTGCTCTGGCTACTGAATGGAGTGATTGAAGGCAGTTATTAGTAGAGCAAGGACACTCTCCATGGCGACCATTCCAGACGGACCCCGGAGGGCCAGGGTGAGCTTTGATCACAGTCTGATGCTTTGACAGGCACCCTACCCCAACAGAGCTCCAGAAAACTTCAGGCGTGCTAAAACCCACTCAATCTATCTATCTATCTATCTATCTATCTATCTATCTATCTATCTATCTATCTATCTATCCATCCATCCATCCATCCATCCATCCATCCATCCATCCATCCATCCTATCTATCCATCCATCTATCTATCCATCTATCCATCTATCAAATCTCTAAATCTGACTGACTATCTTTATCTATCTATCCATCTTCCATCTATCCATCCATAGCAATCTATCTATCTATCTATGTTCTATCTATCTATATCTATCTATCCATCTATCCATCCAATCTATCTATCTATCTATCTATCTATCTATCCATCCATCCATTCTCCATCTGTCTCAAAGGGAAACTGACATTTTTCAAAATTTTTAAGTCAATACAAACTGATATCATTTTTTCTGGCAGTTCAAAGGAACATTTTTTTACAGTCAACCAGTTTGTTTTAAATAACTTAAACTTATATTAAACTCATATTATTTTTTCTCAAATAAAGGTAAAAAAAGTAATTCATTGTTCAGAACTGTACATATGCATTTCATTCTAAAGGCACAGTACGTTTAATAATGAGATGGCAAGTCATTTAAATATAAAAATCGTCTACAATATAAAAACAAGGCCTAAATATTACCTTTTAGCTTTTTATTTTATAATCGTAAGACCTAGCCATGCAATTTAAAATAGAACACAAATTATAATGGCATATGTAAAACTTTATTCTGTAATTTTATATATTTTTAGCTTTTTATATTGCTCTGTTCTATACCTTAAAATTTAAAGTATTTGCTGCAAAACAATTTTGTCTGATATGTGAATTACTTATTGCCCTATTTTTTAATCCATGCAGAAAATGCTTTAAAACTTACTATATTGCATTCCAGGTGCTTTTACGGTACAGATGAGCACCTGCAAACGCGACTTATAAAGTCATGAGATGAGATTTATTTTATTTTTATAATATTTTATATTATATTACATTATATCTATTTGATATTATATAATTCAAATCTCTTTTCACGCTCATCTCGAGTGACGAACATCGCTGCTCAATATTGTTATGGAAGCTGTGATGTCTATTTGGTACTCTTTGATGAATAAATAGTACAAACAACAGCGTTCGTATCAAATGATGTCTCTACTGTAGCTTTTAAATATGCTAATGATGTTCTAACAGAAGCACCGAGTGACCATATGACTGTACGAGCTCCCGCCAAAGCAGAGCCTCAGATCTGTCACGGATGAGGCCCTATTTCTGCCAAGATTGACGCTTATGTAGACAGTAAGAAACAGGGCAGTTGACTAGCGCTTTAGTCTAGAAGCAAACGCGCGCAGTCATTCTTCAGCGCGATTGGGCGTGTCCGAGCGAAGCTCCGTGGATCTCGTCCGGCTCGCCACAGGCCGCTGGGAGTCACACCGGTGCTATTGTGTTTCCTTAAAGGAGTCTAATACGTCAACATAAGGCAGAAGGACAGGCCGTCGAGAAGCGAACTTTCTTTCAGGATAAATGACTGCGCTTGCTAATAGGTTTGTGGAAAACAATAGCTGAGGGCAGTCGGTTCCTGACACACACTCTCATGGCAAGGAGGACTGATGCAAGACGGAGCTAATCGAGACTTCCGGATTCTCGTGGGACCACGTTTGATTTGCTTCAATGCAGGGCTACATTTCTGTAGACTCGAGTCCGTATTTTGAATTCATTTGTACATCTGAAAGGACAGCTGAATCTGAAAACGTAAAAGATTCGTCTGAAAACAACCTGTTGTGATTTGCTCACTGCCTTTCTACCACGGGAAAACTGGATATTTTGTCAAAGCAATTAAAGCGGAGCAGAGTCGGTCAGTGCGCTGAAATCTTTCTTGCTGTTTGCGGATGATTTTCTTGTTTAAACCTTTCAGATGTGACAGATCGCACACTTGCAGCGCTGATTTGAATGCGTGGAAAGCGAGAGGAACGCTGCAGTACTCTAATATGCATAAATATACAGCCGTCCTCCGAAAGTTTTCAAACGCCCCCCGGGCAAAATGAGGTTTGGACAACATCAGCATAAATCCTTGTCATTTTAAATGACTTAGCACTGAGAAAGGACAAAACAAACTATTAAAATGCATTTTATTAAATAAAAAATGCATGAACAGAAAACATGACATGTTTTTTGTATTTCTGCATTTATGTCAAGAATCGGTTTATGTTGAGTTTATCCAAAACCTCACTTTGGCAAGGGTTTTGAGGAAATTTTATGACGCAATTTTTATTAATAATGAGGTCCCACTTTATATTAGGTAGACTTACATTTAAATTAATAATTTAATATTAAATTAACAATTTAATTAATGCACTTATACATACTTTACATACATGTTTTTATATTGTATTTTTAAAAATACCTTAATACCTAATTAAACCTGTAATACACCGCTGACCCATCCGTTACATTTTAACCAACCCTTAACCCTACCCATACCATCAAGCCTATCAATAAACTTACTCATATTTCACCTCAATATCAGCAAAATCACAATCACAATCACAATCAGTACACTGTAGTTAAGACCACCTAATAAACATAAAGTGGGACCAATAATTATAATACTTTTAAAACAGCGATAATAAATCAGTTTTACAACTTTTAAAACTGCTATTTTTAATATTTCCATGTTTTTCTTGATCAAGTAGCAGTAAAATAAATACATTTCTTTATGCATTCAATAATGCATTTAATCAATAAATGATTAAAACATTTAAAACATTTTGAGAGGACTTTTTATGCCTTTAAAGTGGCTTCAAGATTTTATTATATAATAACAATTCTAAAAAGATTAAATAAAAGAATAATAATAATTGATGTTAATATTATTAGTTGTAGCATCGCTAGTATTATTGTTAAAAAAAAGTTTTATTTACGACTTTGCATAGAAATCGGCATTTAAAAACAACCTCATATTTCCAGGTTTTCCCTGATCACGGCAGATTGCAGGAATGAGCCTCGACTGAGCAGACGGGATGAAAATGATTATAAATTGGGAGCAGATGGACACAGAGTAAAATTCCCGGGCGGGTAGGGAATGAAACTTCTGGAGCAGGATGGAGAAAACCAGTCCTGTTGTAGACCTCCACACTCTAGTTTAACTAGTCTGAGAGACTGTGAACTCCTAAGAGTGTCTCATAATAAAGTGCTGCGTGCGTATTTGTGTGGGTTGATGTGTGCTTAAAGAGTCAAGACTTATTCTCCCGGCAGAAGTCAGAACTGGGTGTGTGTTTGCGTGCGTGCGTGCGTGTGTGTGTGTGTGTGTGTGTGTGTGTGTACGTGTCTCAGCCAGACGGAGGAGGGAGTATTTTTAGTTGGGACTACACTCTCTTATAATGAGCACCCCCACTGCGAAACACAGACACAGAGAGAGAGAGAGAGAGAGACAGAGAGAGACAGAGAGAGAGAGAGAGACAGAGAGAGAGAGAGAGAGAGAGAGAGAGAGAGAAAGAGAGAGAGAGAGAGAGACAGAGAGAGACAGAGAGAGAGAGAGAGAGAGAGAGAGAGAGAGAGAGAGAGAGAGACAGAGAGAGAGACAGAGAGAGAGAGAGAGAGAGAGAGAGAGAGAGAGAGAGAGAGAGAGAGAGGAGAGAGAGAGAGAGAGACAGAGAGAGAGAGAGAGAGAGAGAGAGAGAGAGAGAGAGAGAGAGAGAGACAGAGAGAGAGAGAGAGAGAGAGAGAGAGAGAGAGAGAGAGAGAGAGAGAGAGAGAGAGAGAGAGAGAGAGAGAGAGAGAGAGAGAGAGAGAGAGAGAGAGAGAGAGAGAGAGAGAGAGAGAGAGAGAGAGAGAGAGAGAGAGAGAGAGAGAGAGAGAGAGAGAGAGAGAGAGAGAGAGAGAGAGAGAGAGAGAGAGAGAGAGAGAGAGACCAAGAGGAGAATGTGTGATGATAGCAAAAAAGTTCAAAATGACAGACCAAATGAGCCAGACAAGGATTCAAGACCAAACAAGCCAAAAAAAAAAAAGTCAGTGGGATTACTCACATGAATAATAAAAACCAACCTAAGCAAGAGCTCATATGAATATTTTTAGCTTTTTTCTAATGCTAACCAACAAATTCCAGGAAAGCCACATTTGTTGCTTATTGCCGCATGAGAAAGTGTCGTTATAACAGGAACAGCTCATCCAAGATGAAAGTTCGCTGAAAATCTCCTCGCCCTCGGGCAGAGAGAGAGAGACAAAGAGAGAGACAGAGAGAGAGAGAGAGAGAGAGAGAGAGAGAGAGAGAGAGAGAGACAGAGATGAGAGAGAGTTCGCTTTGTTCATCAGAACGGATTTGGAGGAATGTAGCGTTACATCACTTGCTCACCATCGGATCCTCCAACCTAAGCAAGAGCTCATATGAATATTTGCTTTTTCGCTAAACAAAAAATTCCAGAGCCACATTTGATTGCCGCATAAAAACAATCACAACAATCCACGAGCAAACCGCGCCAAACAAATCCATCATTAACGGTTTCCTCCATCCACAATACCGCTTTCTTTCCTCCATCCACAATACCGCTTTCTTTAGCGAAAAAGTCATGTGATCTGAATCAGGAGACAAATGTGCGCAGCTCAAACGTTTTTTACAAACACACAGCGCTTTGCTCAAGAAGCCGTTGATGGGTGCGGTGTGGATTATTGTGGCGTTTTTTATCAGCTCTCATTCTGACGGCACCCATTCACCGGTGAGCAAGTGATGCAGTAATAAATTCCCCCGAAGCTGATGAAGATACATCTACGTTTAGATCAGCCTGACGCCGAGCAAAGCGAGCTATCCCTTTAAGACAAAATTAAACGTTAAGAGCGGAGAGAATAAACTCGCTGGTACGACTCGCTGACACGCTGATTGATAACCGTGTAGGATACACAAGGACAAGCATTGATTTTGTGATAAGCTGGTGTGGATGGAGTACTTCATTAGCAAAAAACGGACCTCGTACTTGAGGACTGGCCAATGACTAACTGCTGATTGGTCACCTCCACTTCCTGCGGACCGACCGAGCGGCCGCCGGCAAAAAGCGTGAGACGTGATTTCAAAAAACAGCAGCGGACAGACACTAATACACGTCCATTTCACACTTTAAAAAGCGATCCAACAAAAAAAAAGAAGATAAATTTAAATACTTGGCATCGCAAAAAATAAATAAAAAAGCTCATCTGTAAAAACCTGACGTTAAATTACAGTCCGAAAGATCATTAAAAAGGGATGAGTTTATTGAACCTTTGCACAAATTGTGTCGTATTTGATAAATCAGACTTTTATTGCTCATAAAGCATGATATAGTAAGCTTGTACTCAAAATTATGTCTATTTAAGATATTTTTTGATCAAAGCTCTGTTGGTTGGAAGCATATAATGCAATGCAGTGCATTGAGTCATAAACAAATAAATGTTCCTGAAAAGCCTGATGGGTAGCTGTAAGGATAATCAACTTATTTTGTATTGAAAGTAGTGTTCGTATTGAAATACTCCAAACATTAACTACCAAGTTACTCTTATGTTCGCTTAAAAGACTTCACAGCATTTTTACACCCTTTTACAGGCGAGTCATGTGGAAGATTGCGTCCAACCACTTTTTGAGCAAAATGTAAGGGCCTTTAGAGGCACTCTGTGTCAAATGTGATACAGTAGGCTTTATTAAACGTCCAGGCATGGAGAAATACACCTTTTTCTCCACAGATGTTGTAGTTAAAGCATCAACCGGCGAGGGCAAGCTGTCAGGCGCCAACAAACCCCTTCCAGAAAATACCGTATTGGGCAAAACCTGCTCCTAGGTCGATTATTTCTAGACCAGTTTATAATGGACGTATTTTGAGACTCGCGTATGGAAACGAAGCAGTCTGTTTTACCTTTTGTCGGCGGGAGGTGTTTCTTTGTTGGCTGGTGCCTCTTGTAGATCCGGAAGGTTGGCAAAGTCATCTTGTTCGGCCAGTCCGATGGCGAGGGACAGCACCACCATCTTCCCCTCTCTGACACGAAACACACGATCAGACAAGAGATGAGCACGAGCCATTAGAAATAAGAAATCAAAAGCTGGGCAAAATAAACTTGACAAAGCCTGCTCTGAAAGCCGAAAGCCTGGCACGGCAAATATTGAACAGTGCACCAGTTTTCAACATCGATGATAATCAGAAATGTTTCTTGGGCATCAAATCAGCGATTTCTGATGGGTCATGTGACACTGATGCAGAAAATTCAGCATTGCATCACAGAAATAAATTAAATTGTAAAATATATTGAATTAGAAAACGCTTATATTAAATAGTAATAATATTTCACAATAGTACTGATTTTATTGGATTTTTGATAATTTTATTGATTTTTTAATTGCAGAATTGCTGAGTGTAGAAGACTCAAAACTTTATTAAATGAATAAATCTAATTCCAAAACTCTGAATAGCAGTGAAATCCAGTATTTTGATTTGAGACAAAGTTGATGCTTAAATGTAAAACATTTGCGAGTGGCTCTGAAATCAGTCAAAGATGCAAAGATGCAAAAAAAAAAAAAAAAAACATGATCTGTCTCTTTTGAGAAAAAGCCCATTACATGAGCCCGGTTTCAGAAAAATGCATATAACAGTATGCCAAATAAAAACACGTGATATGTGGTAGTGATATGCAAAAAAGGACTTTGGCATGCATATCATACGCAGTTTCCACGTGCATATGATACTAAATTAGTTGCAGTGCATATGATACACAGTTTTCACGTATATATGTATCTACCCCATGACCAATTGAAAACTCTTTTTCAATTGGTCGATTATATCTCGTGAACTCTGAAAGAGCTACCTCCGAGCGATACATTATCCTCCATCTCTCTAATGTTCCCCTTTCTGTCAGGTACCATTAATTCCGTGATTTTATACTGATTTAAAGGAGTCGTCAGACTGGCATGTAAAACATGCTTCGCTGTGGGCTACGACAGAATCAGCGTTACGCCAGAGCGCATTAAGCCCACACGCACTCGTTCATCGATTACGGCGAGCCTAAAACATCACCCTTACAAGGGCTGAAAATGGCCCTCACAGGAGCCATCAGCTTACATTGACAGCAGGGTCCTAAAGGGAGATCCACAGCACGTCTCTTGTCTGAATTCATCTCCAGATAGAGGCAGGTCAAGCACAGGAGGGGTCAGGCCCGGGAGTTTCATTATAAACCATTGATTGAGCATTGCACAAAATGCTATTAGCAAACTTAAATAAAAACAAAGGCCAAAGACCCATTACAAAACTAAAGCGTTATTAATATTTTTAATTTGCGTTTAAAAAAATCCTTTTTTAAATGCATTTGTTACCAAAAATACATAAAGACCTGTCAAAAATTGTATTTCATATGTAATGATGCATATATATTTAATTAATTAATTAATATTTAATTTTGGTATATTTTAACTTTTAATTGTACTATTTTTAAACAAATACTGTTTATAAAGCTTGACAATTTATCAAATCTATTGTCTATATCTATTATTTTTATTATAATATTATAATTTTAGTTTTATTTGATTTAATGATTAAAAAAAAAAAAACTTAAATAACTTTTATTTTTGCTCCAAACTAAAACTTGAAAAACTAAAAACAAATTTTATTAAATTTCCCCATTTTTCATCACTTTTTAAATATGTTATTTCTCCTTGAAAATATAACTTGAAGCCATTTTGAAAAATAAAATTTGCTTAAAAAAATATTTAAATAAAAAAAAATTAAAATCTAATTTGCTGTTGGCATAAAATAATAATGTTAGTTTTTCTTGCACAAAAAAAAAACAAAACAAAACTTGAAAGATGCATTTAAAAAGAGCATCTTTTTTTCTTCTTCCACGAACACATTTATCTCTTTTCGTTTAAATATGAATGGGATGCTTTGCCTTTCACAGAATCTGTTTATCGCTCGTTTATTATGGTGCGTGTTCAAATCAATAAAGCGCAGCGCTGCCATAGTCCACTAGAGTGAAAGCTTCACGGCTCCGGAGCTACAGCACAAATCGCTCACGTCCCCTGAGCAGGCAGCAGCTTAATTGCCTGTCAGACAATCATGGTATCAGAGAATTAGAGCTGGAGCCGGTTACAGTTACACAATCCTGTAAAGTGAAAGATTATTGCCAGTGCGCTAAAGGACATTAACTGTGCTGGAAATTTAATTTAAACTTGTTGCACACAAATATCTATTAAATGCAGAGATCCGTCTACGCTCCCAACACATTTACACCACCGGTCAAGAGTTTGGACACATCCGCCCGATCTTATTTTATTGCAATTTTCAACATTTGAGGAGCCATCAAAATAAACTGAAGTATAATAATAATAATAAAGAGACCAAGAATGTTACATGAAAACTCTCATATTTGGGATGAGCCGTATTACAGCTTTTCTCATTTTGAATATTCATTTAAGCAATTTAACAAGGCGCACTTTTTAAATATTACTCGATGATCTACCATTTCGTGGCTTTTTCCTTTCAATAGCTGGTCCAATTCATTCATACGTTCATTCAAAAATGTGAGAAAAAAAAAGACAATTGACAAATAACATTTTTAATCATAAAATAATAAATGAAAACATAAAAGAAATAAATGTCAAATAAATGCAACAATAAAAATGCTAAATAATAAACTAAATTTATGACAAATAAGTTCTGATTGCACAAACGCAATTATATAAGTAAATAATAATAAATAAAAATAAAATAAAAATAATTCAAAGATGAATCAACATCGAACGCGACCATAATTCACGCACATGTGTTTGTAGCAATTGATCAAAATGACCAATTTATATTTTATACCAAAAATCATTAGGGGGTTAAGTAAAGGTCATGTTCTGAAAAGATATCATAAATAAATCAAAGCTTAATTTATGATTAGTAATACGCATCGCAGAATACTTGCAAATACCGTTCTACCCTTATAATCCACACATCAACGGGAAGCTTATTTATTCGGCTCACCTGTTTTAAAAAGACCCTCATAGCTAGTTTTGGGCTCGCAAATATGTTTTTCATTTTTGTTTTCCAACACAAATGGTGTCTAGCTTGTAGTGTGAACAAACAGGAGGGATACAATGTCTTCCTCTTGAAGAGCCTCTTTACGGAAACCTTTAAAACGAAACAAAAAACGGTTTCTGTGACTAAATATAAATGGCGCTTGGTTCCTCAGACCTGGTGGGGACCGTCTCTTTCTCTCTTTACTCGTCCGTGACGGTTAATCATGCTAGTAATGATGGTGAGGACAGGAGATCAATGCTGTGTAGAGTTGATCTGCCAGCAGACAACACATACTGACTTCTAAACCATTGACCACACACACACACACACACACACACACAATATCCTATAGGGACTGTATGTTGCTAAATGACCTTGGCACACACACACAGTCAAAAAGGCTAGTGTGTAAGATCGCAAACCACAAAGACACACGGATCTCAACTGTAAACATCGAGTTGATAGAAAAGCAGTTACTTCTTTCTCCTTTCTTTCATTCCCTCCTCTTTTGTCTGTCAGGAGGGGCGTTAAAATCACTGAATGGGTTTCGTTAAAGGCGCTGGATATTTGATTTAGCCTTCGTCGTGAAGGCCTGAGTTTCCGGGCTTTGCATCGGATCGGTTCTCGTAACAATACAGTGTTTACCGCACCGCTGTTCGACGCTGGCAAAGAAATATGTTGATTTATTTTATATTTGACTTGCGCGGTCTGAATCGAATGCGATTAGAGAGAAAAACGGGGTGCGATGAGACAATACAAAGAAACAGCACGTCTATTTATTCGCTGGCCGCACGCAAAAACAAGCATCCGTTGGGGTTTTAATCAGTCTAACAAGTATTTACTTGTTGAATCTGTCAGAGCAGTTACTAACTCCGCTCGTCGACTGCGTGTTTGTTTGATATTTTGAAGGTAAAGGTGAAGTGTGTCATTTCTGCACCAGTAGCATCATCAAATAGAAAACAATGGCTGGTTGCAAAAAAGTTCTCCTCTAATCCAAAAAAAAAAAAAAAAACTCTAATCCACCAAACCAAACCAAAACAAACCAAGCCAAAACAAAACAATGTACGGTAAAAAAAACAAAAACATGCGAGTGATAAAAAACACAATTGAAAGACAGTTAAAAAAATTAAAAATAAATAAAAAAAATAAATAAAAAATATATAATAAAAAATAATAATATATATATATATATATAATATATATTATATATATATATATATATATAAAAAATAAAAATTTCAAATAAATGACATTATAAATAATAATGGAAAAAGCATGCTTTAATAAATTAACGAATAAACCTAAATATAAAACTTAGCTGAAATAAAATACGTTTAAGTGCTATTTTTTTTAATAAAATAAAAATGTAAAAAAAAAAAAATCAGATAAAATATAATAAAATATAAGAACTAATAAGAATGACAATAGCAAATAGCGAAATGGCTAAATCGAAAATGAAAACTATACATATAAAGTAAACAATATAATAAATAATACGCAAATAAAGGCTAATTCAAAATATCAATACATCAGTAATTTGTTATAAATTATTCAAATATCACTATAATACTAATACTGAATACTAAAATACCAAACTCGCATTGATTGTCAAAATGCTCATCTATTTCTCATGTTTTTTGAATCTTTAAATGATCTTCGTTTGGGTGTGTTTATACTGTACCGTAAATGAATTCGAATTAATTAATTAGCATGTCACGTATATTTAATTCAATAAATATAATATAATAATAACCGATTAGCAACTGTAACATCTACAACACTACACACTTCACCTTTAAAGTCAAAAATTAGGCTCCTGAAAAACACGGAAGCACTTCATTAGATTCAGTCGCTGTGTTTGAACAGCTAGTCGACTCAGACGTGGATAAACACTTATCGATTACGCAAAGAGGTTCCCTCCTCTGGGCCGCAAGACCGTAGTCTGCGTTCACTTAAGATAAAGATAGACACGGTTGAATAATCCCCGTCCTCGGGCTCCTCTTCCGCCCCGTGGAGCACAGGTGACAGGTGTAGAGCCATGAAGAAGAAGACGCCCGAAACAACAGATGGGCAAACAGAGAGACAGACAGAAGGGCGCAGGGAGAGTCGGGACGCGATCAGGCGTGAGTAAGAGACGGAGCACGAGCAGAAACAAAGAGCCCGAGCAGGCATGAGCACGCAACGACGCGTAAGAGAAGTCATGAATCAAGCATGACCAAGTGACAGGGCGTCAAGGAGGGACACACACGGGGTTTTGAACGCTGGCGTCTTCTCAACGGCTGAACCTCCTGAGCATCAAACCATCAGTAATCCACGCTGGTTTTTTCAAGCAGAGGGAACGCTGGCTGGATGCAGTGACGGTATCCCAGACTCGAACGTTACGTGGATTCCCAAAAACATCAATTACATTTCAGCTTTCATTAGAAATGGAGAAGTTACTATGGAAGCGTTGACTGGTATAGAACGTGATGAGATGAAAAATGACCTTTTTGCTCTATTCTTAGTGTTTTTGCTCAATATCAAGAGCCTCATTGAATTCAGTGGATCATAAACACGTTCACAAAGTAAATACTGACATGATATGTGATATAATGCAATAAACTATATATCTATACACACACACACACACACACTTTATAAAATATATGCACCCTCTGTCGCCCTCTTGGAACTGTATAATTAATAAAACTGTATTTAAATTAACATTAATATAATTATTATAATTTAATATAAATTATGCAAAACAGAGGGATAAAATATATGCACCCTTTCTCTCTCAGCTTCAGCGTAATTTTAATCTTATAATTAATACAACCCTATTGGAATTCATGTTAAAATAACTTATATGATTTATGCAAACTATAATGTCATGGGTTGAAATATTTGTGCCCTTTCTCTTACCCCCTCACTATTTTTGAAAGCCCAACTTCGGCATTTCTTTAATTTTATAATTAAATAAATGCCACTTGAATTAATATTAATATAATTAAGTTTTGCAAATGTGGGTGGTTAAAATATATGCACCCTCTCTCTCTCTCTCTCTCTCTCTCTCTCCACCCTTTTCTTTTTTTCTTGAAAGCCAGCAACAGTCATAGGTTTATTATATATAATATGGCTTATAATATGAATCCAGTACAATACATTCTCGAGGTCAAAAAGTGGAGCACATGCATAAAGTAATATCAGCTAATAAACGTGCATGATGAGCCCCTAAAATTGCAGACATTATAAGAGCGGTAAGGAAGCAAAGCATTGGGGTAAGCCCACCATGGCTGACTAAATAAATGCATTACAGCTTAAAGGTCAAGTGTGTAACTTCATACTTTCTCCAGTGCAGAGAAAACTAATGCAGCTCAGTAACTTCAGACCGCTTGGAAACTCTCGTCATAACAGCTTTTCCTTTATACCACTAATGGTGCAAAAATGACACACTTCACATAAAGCCCAACTCGCAATGTGATTCTGACAAATTTGTCTATAATCCTTGGCTAAAATCTGTAGTCTTGATTGCTGGACTAATCCAACTGGAGTTATATTAAAAACTGCAAAGGTCCTTTAAAATGGTGTAAGTTCATGAGATGTGAAATAAAGTGAGCGTATCCATAAGAAAAGACATCTCGCATGGCTTTTGGGGGGCCTGTAGCAAATCCATGTGTTTTTGTAACAGAAATATCCATGTTTCTCACTTCAGATAACTGTAGTAGGTAGAAGATGTGCATTTACTGTTTGCTTTACCGTCTTCCGACGTGTAAACAACAAACACACATTTAGCTCCATGGAAAGGCTTGGAGGAGCTGGACAGTTTTTAATATAACTCTCAATGGATTTACCTGAAAGAAGAAAGTCACACACAACTAGGATGCTTCGAAGCTGAGTAAAAATAGTCACTTTTGGGTGAACTAACCCTTTAAAGCAGTGTTTGTGAGTTTTTAACACTTCAAAAGTGGCACCTAGTGGCAAAGAATACATTTTGATTTTCATTCAGACCAAAACGAAAAGAGCAACAAGTAATATGCTAATGTAGACAACATCAACATGAAATGGCTTGGGATTCATTATAAAAACGACTCGTTTCAATGATTCAGAGTCTTTCTTCTGAAAGACGTTAACTTTATACACTGTGCGCTTTCAGATTTAAAACTTTGCAGGATGTTTTCATTCAGCTGTGTTACACATTGCATAAAAAAGTATTAAAAAATCCATAATAGGGGCACTTTAACTGGCAGATTAACTTCAGTCTGACGAGCTACAATCGTAAAATTGCACAGTGTTCACCCGGCTTCGTTCATAAGATCAATGTAAACTGGCATTTGATACTCACAGGAATGACTTGACGTCCATGCCTCTGGTCCGGATCTGTCCCATCATGTGGTCCCAGCTTCCAGGGTTGGAACGCGATCGTGCCCCTCCACCCGACCTGTAGCGGGACGCCCCTGCCCCAGCCGGGCTACCACGCACCCCCCGCGGGCCCCCCCGGTGGCCCCCACCCCCGGGCCCAGTGTGCAGTTGGCCCAGACTCTGGGAGGTGGCTGGGGGGTCGTTGGGGCCTGGCGGGGGCTGGTGGGTAAGGGGCTGCTGGAGGCTTTGCTGCCTGACCAGGGGCCTGGGGCGGGCTGCTGAGGACGGGATATGCTCCAAGGTGGAGGTGGTGGAAAGAGAGGGGTTCCCAAAACTGGCACCGCATCGTATGAATGGGGCCGAGTTGTGGGGCGAGACGAAGACAAAAAACAGGGACAGAAAGGAAGTCACAAGATAAAGGGAAGAGAAGGCAGGCACAATTAATGAAGACCAGAGAGACCCAAGAGGAAGAGGGAGAGGAGGCAAGACATGAAAAGACGACAGAATGAGGAAGAGTGTTGGGACAAAGAAGAGAAACAAACGAGACCGCAGAGTTTAGGGAGGGAAGGGTATAGGACGTGAAGGTATAGACATTTTAAGACGTCCATTGGGGGGGACAAACGCACAATGAGGGAATGAGGAAAGAAGAAGAAAGCAAAGTTAGCCAGAAACATTAGCACAAGGTAAAACATGTACACTACATTCCCCCCCTTTTTCACTGATAGGGTGACAGTGCTGGTACTGAAGCCTATGCTTGATTTCTGGAACCGATAGCTGGAGCTTATTCAAAAATGTAGCACTTTATTGTGATCTTGTTTAGCAGAATTAATACCAAGGTCATGGGTTCAATACCCAGGAATTGCACGAACTGTCGAAATGGGTACCTTGCAATGCAATGAAAGTTGGTAGACTAAAATGCCAAATGCTAGACTAAAATTTTGCTCAATTTCTAAACAGAGTACTCCAAAAATGTTCAAAAAGCACTAGAACATGCACCAAACTGGTGCACGTTTCCTCCAGGACAAGCCTCTGCACCAATTCAATGGAAAAGGGGTAGTCGTGCTTCTAGTGGCATGACCCGACAAAGGCGTACGTCTCGTAAACCCAACTTCCTTCGGCTAAAGACCTCTCTACATCTTCCGGCATCTCAATTCAATTATCGTTTTTATCCGTTCGACCCCTCCCAACATCTTCCTTTGCTCTGCGTCATGTCTGATTAGTGCAAAGTCCCGTTGAGCTGTTCTGTTTGATGCTAATGCTCTGCTGGAGGATTTACTGCACCAGGGTTAAGCACCACACACCCCTGTCGAGGTCCCAGTGCTGTAATTCCCGCACAGCATTCAAGTAAGCCGTCCCTGGTGAAAGTATTTGGAAGGAATGTCAGCAATAACTCAAACTCTGCCGCTACTAGGCTTTTTATACACTTGTCAAGGTTGCAAGAGGAACGGCGGCACGTTAATGGACATGAATTCATGTAGATGAGTTAAATGAACGAGTTACTACTGTAGAGTCGGTGATCGTCTTTTGAATGTTATGATGGATAGCTAGTATGATTATTAGAGTTAGTGAGTAGGCATTTCTTATTATAGGGCATGACGTGATTTAGTCAACTAGGATGTGCTCCCGAATCAACGCTCTTTGTTAAACTATTTCACCATCAAACACAATCTCGTTGCAATTCGTAACTACTTTACGTTTTGGTGAATTGGTGGATAATTCTTATCGATTTGTACACAAGTTTAATCTGCTAATATCCCACTGATGACTATGTTTAGGGTTTGGCTTAAAAAACTGTGGAAACTGTGGAAACTGTACATTAATCACAGAAGTCATGTTGTATGAATTCATACAAAATTGCCATCTCATAAAATAGTTACATTTTTCTCATTTGATCGGGCAATCATAACCTTAAGCAAAGGCCCTTTCACACAACTCATGTCAAACTTCCCCAGTGCCGTTATGACGTTATGCAACTCAAGTGTTTTAATGTGAAATTTATAGTTCAAACTATTTCTGCGTGACGAATCATGGGCAATGCTAACATGCAAACAGGACTCCAAAACAACGGTTAATTATTCTGTAGTTGGGATTTTTATTTTCCCCGTCAAAACAAATGTCAATTTAGATTTTTAGTAAAAGTCTTTTAATTTCATTTTTTAATTTTTTCATTAAATGTTTCCATTCCATTTTTGTCTATTACATAAAACGCTAAATATTATTGGCTGATTGCGGTTTAACTTTTTTTTCCCCAGTCTTTCTAAGGCTATTAAGCAAAATTATATCTTTCATATCTAACTAAATATATATATATATATTTTTTACTACCATATCAGCACAACAAATGTGTGTTTTTTTTTTTTTTTGCAAGGCCAAAAAATGCATGCACAACGAATTTAAAACTCTCTCACGCCGGCCTGTGTATCATACTTATATTTGTGTCATGCGATATTAAAGGCGTGTTATAAAATTTAGAGAACAACTGGAGAACAGTGGATAGTAAAATAGTGCAATATCAGAGTGTCAAATGCATCAAAGGTTGAGAATGAGTCGTATGAAAGTGTCTTTAGCTTAACCCTAAATGCAAAAATCTGACTGGTTGATAGAAATTTAGCTTCAGTTTCAACAAGGAAAAGTTGGTCCTGGCACACGTCCTATTTTAAATCACGTTATACTGCCACAGGCATTGCGACGGCACTCGTTTCACACATGGTTGTTAGATAAATACCATTCCATACATATATCCATATATATATATATATACAGCATATATGCATGTAATGCAGTATATCATCCTGCACTTACACCCATTATGCAGCTTGAGCTGTCATTAAGTAACTTACATTCCCCATCTACTCGTTTTCTCATCTCATCTGCTTCAGTTCTGTGTGTTATAAATAGGTTTAGAAAGCAAGGAATAAAAAGAAGCGTGTGGGGGTTGCAGACTCGGTCGAAACAATGATCAAAGTGTGTGAAAACACAGAAGCAAAAGAAAGCGTCAAAGAATGAAAGCAAAATACAGCTCTCCAAATGAATTTTCGCTGTCTTTAGAGGGAAAAAAGACGAAGGGTTGTTCTCGTTGGATTCGTCTAGCCTCTAGCCCTCAACAGACACGAATGCTGTGTGAAATTCGACATTAAAGTACAAGCGCTTCGTTAAAGACTGGGCTTGAAAAACCAATTTTAGGCAATTTTAGGCCAGTACTTGCTCATATGAGCGTTAAATATTCAGTGGCTAACTGAAAAACTGTGCATTACATTGCTGATGTTTCTGTCATGTCCTCTGTAACGCAGCAGCAATTTCATATTAGAAAGTTACGAAGGATCTTATCCTCTCAGGGCTAAAACTAAGTTTAAGGTGAGACTAGCACGCACACTTATTTATTAAAAGCAACAGTTCAATAACAAATGAAAATGCTGTCATTATTTACCCACCATCCACTTTCATTATGAGGAAAGGGCGGCTAGGATATTTTAAATAAAATATAAAAATAAATGAAATAAAAACCCCAGAAGAAACATGTAGAAAATAAGATAATAATGCAATTTAATAAAAGAACACTAAACATTAAAGTAATAATAAAATGTAATAAGAGTGAAGAAATGTGCTTAATTTAAATAGTAAAATACAATAGCATACAAAATATCAAAATAAAATAAATTAAAATAAAATAAAATTAAATAATTATTGTGTTCCTGGGAAGAAAGTCAAATATTGAAATAACATGCTTAAAAAATAAATAAATAAATTAAATTAAATTAAATAATCATTGTGCCCCAGAGAAGAAAGTTAAATGTTGGATCAGCGAGGAAATGGCTAATATTTGTTGTCAAGAAAATATTTTTTTTCGAAAACTGACATTCTGATCTGCACTTATCCAAACAGAAGCGTCTCAGAGTCCTCCAGCAAACCCCCCAGCTTTAGCAGAAACCTGTAGCTGCTTGTTATTACGGAGCTTCAAGAGGTCGGATGATAGAAATTCTGATGGAGGATGTGTGTCTAAGACGGCAAGAAGAGGAGAAGAAAGATACGAGGGGAAGGGTCGCAACTCTTACCTGGCCAAAAATAGAAACCAATTATAGGTCGAAGATGGGAGTGGACGGAAACATGAAATGAGAGACAGTCGAGATCTTTGGAGGACTGATAGGCGCGCGACTAAATGTTACGAAATATTTAAATGTCATTTCACCGCGAAAACAAAACGTGAAGGTGTCACAGTGAAACCTACTTGATGTCACGTTAGGCCTGGATAATATTATAACTACTTATATGCCTGATGGTTGCGTGCCTCATCAAATTAAGAGACACCGGGAACACAATATTGTGTGTTACGCGTGTTTAATTATCCTTTAAATGAGTCCTTTATGTCATTTAACAGTATATATGTTCAGTACGTCTCTTGTGTGGATTTACCTTCATCTTTACTGTGTTGCAGGACTTCTGATTCATATACAATTATTGCAATATTTGGAAAACTAATACTCTCTATTTGCACACTAAAGCGGAAGACGTAAATAACCACCTTGACGATATTTCTTTCGGTAAAGCATTGTTGTTACAAGCGGAAAAAAATATCTTAAAATATATACATTTCTTAGATTTAGCACCCAGCCCTATCATGTCCATTAAAAGCCTCCATTTATCCCGCAAAACTATCTAATACGGTTTACTTCGCTTTTGTGAGTGCAGTCACGCAGATCACACAGCGATACGCTTTTTCAAAAGATTTGAAAGCTACGATGGACGGCTTTATGCGAGAAAAGTCATCGTTCAGGGGCCCATCACGGCTCAAAAAAAATTTTTGAATTAATAACTCATCGCTAGCATAAACAATAGTAAACACACAAGTAATTATCGTACCCCAAACTCCATTATTTAAAAACTGTCATCAGTTCGCTGTCAAACATTAAACCATTTTTAATGGTGTGTGACCACTCCGATGATATTTACATAAACAAATTATTACTATTTAGCATTATGATTGTTCATGTTTAAGTCAATGCAACTGTTAGCGCCAAACAATAGCACCTTGTTTTTATTCCATTATTATTTTTCTGCTAAAGAAATTACTGCTTTTAATGATCGCTTGCTAGTTAAAAGAATATAGTAAAATATATAAATAATTTAAAATATATAATAAAATACATACTTAAATTTTTTTTTAAATATATTTACTCAAAAGTGATTGCAAAGATATTTAAAATGTTAATGTTAATCAAATTAAATGTTTTTTTACTTTAATCTTAATAAAAATGAATTGTTCTCCAAAAAATTTCTAAGGAACATTTTAACATTAGCAAGTATCCTGTGACTCTGAAGACTGGGGTAATGATGTTTTTAAAAACATCAATATCAATAACAAATTACATTTAAAAAAATTAAAAATTATATATATATATATATATATATATATATATATATATATATATATATATATATATATATATATATATATAAAATAGAAAAGTTAATTTAATTTTCAATAATATTTAATATTTCACAATATTACTGTTTTTACTGATCAAATAAATGCAACCCGCATAAAAGCATAAAACGTTATTTTTAAAAACAAACACTGCAAAAAAAAAAACCTTTTAGGTTAATTTTTTTGAATGATAGTAATATATATGAAATTATATTAACATTAATATAAAAGACTTCTTTAAAAACAAAATTTATTTCACTTAAGTTCTCTAAATGTTTAATTTGAAACAAAATTAAAATAAAATGATTATATGCATATTTTATGAACTTTTTCCGAAAACAAATTGCTGGAAACAAAACGAAACACAAATAATGGGCAAGTGATCGAATTTGATCAAACACATCTAAAAGTGATAAAATTTGATCAAACCGTCCAAATGCTAATGCAACTAATTATGATAATCAACGATAGCCAGTCCTGATAACCAATGATTATTGGCTACTTTTATGATGGTTTTGGTCGTGGCCACAGTCGTAGCACGGAAACCTTCAAAAACGAGTCGTTCACCCAAAACCGCCACCATTTTGTCCCGCTTTTGTTGCCCCGAACATCTGAAAGAGCAGGCGGTCGGCCCGCGACACTCACTTGCTGGGTCTCAAGCTGCCGGAGTGCAGGTGGCTCTGGACCGTGTGCCACCTCCCGGACCTGCTGGTCCCTGCTCCTATGCAGCTGTCACTGCGACTGGGACCCCCCACGCCCCCCACCCACGCCCCCTTCTCCAGCGATCCGCTGAAAGAGGCAAGAGAGAAAGATCAGGAGAGATCGAGGCCGAGGAAGCTACGTCGCACACCTGAGAAAAGGGATATCGATGCGTACAAGCCGAATAAACGGCACGGCGACAACTCGATTAAAAGATCAATTTTATCTTGGGCTGAAAGGAATCGAAAAATGAAATCCAGCTCAGGGTGGCTGTTAGTTCTTCTGTAGGGCTGCACGATTTGGTCTCGAGCGATTATTAAACGTCTTCAGGTTACAGTTGAATACATTTAGAATATATGGTTATAATACAAGCGCTATAAATGTCCGTAAAAGCCTAAAATAACGTTCCCGGGCAAGGATGAAATTGGGTCCTATTCCCGTTTGTTTAAATGTATTATTTTACGCAAAATATAAAATGCGGCGCCTAAACCAGTCTAGGTTTGTTCGCTGGTCTTGAGCTGGTCTCTCAGCATAGCTATAAGCCAGTGTTGTTGACTAAAGATCATATTCGATGAAATCAATTCTACGCTTAAAGCTGAAATAATAGCAGCAAAGTCATTTAAGGTTTAAGTTTAAGATGAAGTATCGAAATGGCTGAAACCCGGAACTAAAAGCTTTATGTTAAAAGTATATATTAAATAAAATATTAATCAAAAAAATTATGACGGGCAGATAACAAAATTACTAAAACATAAAACTAAATAAGAAAATATTGAAAACATATTGCCGAAACGTAGCACTATAAATATAGAAAAACATACAAATTACCAAAAATTGAAATAAATATCGAAATATTAAAAATGATAAACTACAATTAAAGATGAAATGACGCTACAAGTGACAAGTTAAAAGGTCTGAAATATTTAAAATAAGAAGGGACACAATTATAATGTTTATAATGTTATATAATGTATAATATAAATAAAATAAAATAAAATGACAGGCACATAAACGAAATGATTAAAAACCTAAATTAAGAAAACCCTAAATATACAAGTGAAAGCTAATATTAATAAATGCTATGTAATTGTATATAAACAGTACTGATATAAGTGATATAAGTGATTTTTTCCAGCGGGGTGGGCTCCAATCAAACTGTGCGGATGCTAAGAGAGGGATTTCATTCAGTGCACTTTTGGGTCAGCTGAAAGAGAAAAGCTGAGAACTTCAGCATGGAGAGTAATTTGTCCTATCATCAGCAGAGCGTGGTTAATACACAACTTCATTTACAGCCTTCACGCGCTGGTTTGCCGTTCGACTTGAGAGCTGCTGCTTCAGTGAGGTTTCACGTCTTTCTCGTTTAGCCTCCAAAGCGCAGTATCTGTCAAAACAGTCACAATGCGATTATATTTATACCAAATTGTGCAGTCCTACTTCTGCAAGCCCATGCCTAGCATTCAAAGATTTGGGGTCGGTAAGACTTTTTGGATCCTTTTATTCAGCAGCCATGCATTAAATAAAGAGTAAAAACTGATAATAGGTTTTTATTTATAACAGACGTACTTTATATTCGACAAAGAATCTTGTAAAATATAATTTAGCATGGGTTTTACTAAATATATTAAGCAGCACAACTGTTTTCAACATATATAATAAGATCTAATTAATAATAATATTTTAATAATAATATTAATAATAATTAATAATTATAATATTTTTTAACAATAATTTTAAATAATAATAATTTTATAATAGTATTTATCATAATATTTCTATTAATAATAATATTAATAATAATAATAATAATAATAATAATAATAATAATAATAATAATAATATTTCTTGAGCAGCAAATCAATATATTACCATGATTTCTGAAGGAGCGTGTGACACCGAAGACCGGAGTAATTTTAAAATATATTACAATTAGCATTAAAGCGGCAAAATATTACTTTTGAATGCATTTAACTGTATTTTGATCCAATAAAAGCAACTTTAAATTTCTAAAATACCGAAAAATCCTACCTACCCCAAACTTTAAAACACTAGATTTGATCGCATACATATTTTGATATCGGTCGTTTCTATCAGGACACACTGTAAGAGAGACATCAGCCGGCAGGTCATATCATGTATTAATCATCCTTGCTTTCCCTTCAGTCAGACAGGGACTAACGTTGACTAAATCAGGACAGTACAGTGACAGAGGAACCATGAGAGACAGGGCAAAGGTTAACACTTCAAACACAGAATGACGGCCGTTTCAGACACAGATTACCCACAACCCAACATTTGTGCATCAAGCTCAGAAACAGAGGGGCCTTGACATTTGTTCAAGCAGGTGACAGTGTTGTTACCGCCGTAAGTCGAGTCTTGGTCTCTTTACCCGTCATTCTCTCGTCTTTTAATATCTCCTTTAATATCTCCTTAGTGACTTGTTTGATCACATGAATGCAACCTTTTTCTAAATCTAAAACTATTAAATATAATTTTTAAGTTGAAATAAAATAAAACATATATATATATATATATATTATATATATATAATAATTTCATTGTATATATAATTTATTTATAGACAATTCTAAATAATATAACTATTAAATATAATATAATATAATTAAAATAAATATATGAAATATAAATATATATATATATATATATAAAATATATTTAATAGTTTTAGATTTAAATTATCTATAAAATAATAAGTTATATATATATATATATATATATAAATATAAATATATACTAAACAAAAACATATATATATATATATATTAAATAAAGCCAATACTAAAAATTCAATTCATTTAATTCATATATATATATATATATATATATATATATTTATATAATAATATTTTTTTTAATATAAACTAGATAATTTTACATTTCAAAATAGGAAAAACGCTGATTAAAATAATATAATAAGCTAAACAGAAAATAAATATAATATAAAACTATAATATAATATAAAAATATTTCAAATTTAAATTTAAACTAAACTTTCAATGTAAATATTTGTCTAAATTAAATGTAAAATAATTATAAAATAAAGCAACCATTTAATTGTTGTCAGTGTGAATGTACCATCACGTACAAAACACTACAATATAGGCACAGAAAAGCTCCTGTTAATAGATATTGCACCGTTAAATGTAAGTAAATGCAAAGAGACTATGATAAGTAAGTGAAATAAATTCTGCCTCTTAATTAAAAAGCAAAAACAAAAAGAATAATGAAAAAGAAAATAAAAGATGAAGAAGCAATCAGAAGCAGAAAATGTTTTGGCGACTCCTATTATCCCACAGATATAACAGTACAGCATGAGAGAAACCACAGAGGGGAAGTGACAGATGACTGAGAGACGAACACAACTACCATGAAGACCGGTCAACCCTCGACCTGATCACATGACGACTCCAACCAACATGCTCTAAACGCGTCTAAACCTTTGAGGTCGGAGGTCAGAGATTCCGAGGGTTGCCCGTCTCCATGGAAACCGCCCATGGGCTGAGAGCGTTAGCAGTTGGAGACATTAGCGCTGCTGGCAGGGCTGCAGGGAACAGGGCCTTGAGATATCAATTAGCAAACGTTTCAGCGATCCGTCGCTCGCTACAACCAATGATGATAAAGACGTCCTGCATTTATCGTCTTTCTTTAAAAGCAACGCGTAGGACTCGAGTGCTGTGAGCTGAACGAGCAAAATGTGAGTCGTTAATCTTCTCGCAAACTTCATTTGCAGTTGCGGTTTTTCTAAACAGGGAACCTGAAATGAAATTTACGAATGAAATTTGAGAGCTCCGGTGGAGATCCCAAATGCAATCTTTGCCTGCGGGAAACATCCGCAGAGTGGGAACGCATCTCTTTTACAGAGTTTGCCGAAAGCAGAGCAGAAAATGCTCAATAGAAATGATTTTCTCCATACACGTGTTTCTTTTGAAATCTTAAAATACAGAACACAAGTCATATATGATATAGGATATATATTAATCATATTGACAGCTTTTCACTATTCAGATCTCATGAGACATGTGTGTGTGTGTGTATATATATATATATATATATATATATATATATATATATATATATATATATATATAAATATATATATAAATAAAATAAAACAAAACAAAATAAAATATAGATTCCAAATTGAATGACTGAACTATAATTACTGACATGGATGAGAGTTGACCATTTTGTACAAATTAGTAAAAAATAAATAAATAAATAAATAAATAAAACAAAACAAAAAAAATAAAATAAAATAAAATAAAATAAAATAAAATAAAATAAAATAAAATAAAATTAAATTAAATTAAATTAAATTAAATTAAATTAAATTAAACAAAATTTAAACAGAAATATGATTGATCATATATCAACATATTGTGTTTGTGGGAGGGAATGAATGTAATTATTGACATGAATGAGAGTTGGCAATTTCATACAAATTTGTCCAATTTTTTTTGCATGAAAATGTCTACTTGCAGAAAAATCGTATTAAACGGAAAAGAGTGGACAAAATAAAACGACATAAAATTCAACCCCACATTTAATGACCGGCGTGCAGATGACGAGAGGATGAGAGCCGACGATTTTATATGAATTTATTCTATTTAATTTTTATGAAAATACATTATTAAACTAAAAAGTTAATTACGCACGTACATTATATGGAAAATAAATACAATAACCATAAATCTTTAATAAAAAAACACAACTCCCCACTGGATGAATTACGGCAGCTAGCGCGCGCATCTGATGTTATTTGGAGGAGGGAAGGTAGGGATGTAATTAAAGGCATGTGTATGAGAAGTGGGCAGAGATCTGCAGTCTGTATCTGTCTCCTATCAATTAGATTCTGATTTATCCTGGGAATTTATCCAGAAAGACTACTTCCCCTCGAAGATAATGACTTCAATTAAGCAATTAAAACTCAAGGAAACGGCAGACTGAGGCGAAGCTCGCAAGCCTCTGTGGAACTCAAGCCACGTCTCTCTGAGAGTGATGGGCTGACCTAAAGATTGGACATTTCATCCCGTTTCAGGCTGAATTGTGGCGTACTCTGAATGATAAAAAGCCAACTAGAATGCTGGAAAATGACATGGACTGCCCTAGATGCAGCTCTTACAGATGGGGTCAATGGGAAATACGCCCGGCGCGACTCCCAGGCTTTGGGCATGTGTTGCGGGTCATGCAAATTGACCTCGAAGAAGTACGATTTTGAAACGAGTCGACTCTTTCAGCTTCTTTTCAAGCGTGAGATCAGAGGTGAATCTCACAAAACCTGCAGAATAAATACGAGATAAGAAATAATATTCTGCAGGAGAAATTAAGGCCCTTTTTAGAGCCCTTAGGATATCATTTAAATTACGATTAGCTACATTTTTATACCGTTTCTCATTAATGCTATGTTCTAAGGAGTTTGAATGTGCTCGATTATCAAAAAACAGAGCAAAAAAAAGAAAGAAAAGTAAATCCATAGTCAGTAATATTACTTAAATATGTATGCTAACTATATGATTAGGGCTAGGATTGAAGTTTATTGTAACTTGAATGTAATTACGCATAATTTAATTTTATTAGAATATTAAGAACACCTTAAAATAAAGTGTTACCAAAATGGTTTATTCCAAAAAAAAACTAAAGATTATAAAACACAAAAAAAACCAAAAACAAATCCAGCCTATTGCTATTTCTTTAATTATATGTATACATACATAATAATAAAAAAAAAAAAAAAATATATATATATATATATATATATATATATATATATATATATATATATATATATTATGGGGCTAAAAAAACAATATAGATTTTTCTTTTATGCCAATTGGTCAATAGGATATTAGGTAAAGTTCATGTTAAATAAACATATACATTTTTGCTTTGTAATATGCATTGCTAAAAACTTAATTTGGACAGCTTTAAATGTGATTTTCTTTGGGTTTTTTTGCACCCTCAGATTCCAGATTTTTGCATCTCAAACAAATATTGTCCTAAGAAACCATGCATCAAAAGAAAGCTTATTTATTCAGTTTTCAGATGATGTATATGACTTGTTTTATATATGCATATATATATATATATACACACATGCATATATATGTTTGTATTTTTTTTTCCTTTTTGATTTCTTGGGTGAAATTTGATCTGGACGCTTGTGACGATTACTTTTTAAGTTTTATTACACAGTAAGCTAAATCAGATCGCTGAAACTGAAGGCCAGAACGGACTTCCCTTTCACTACAGCCCTGCGCAGAGAGAAGGGGTCCCTTACCGGCCCAAACCAAGACTCACTTGGGCGTGAGGCGAGGGTCTCCGTAAGGGGCGTAGGGGGACATGTTGAGGAGGAACTCTTTGGGCGGATAGGAGCTCCAGCGCTGCTGAACCGAGCTGCTGTCGTTGTTATTCCAGAAGTCCCTGTCCAGATCACTGCAGACAGACAGAAAGACAGCTGAAAGTGCGTCTTCACCGAGAGTTCGGATAGACAGACAGTCCAGAGAGAGGGAGAAAACACCGTTGTGATACTACAGTAACTGGCTGAG